>NW_026779048.1:0-255000 GCF_030144855.1 Hypanus sabinus | reverse complement strand
TGGCCAAAGTTTCAGATCCTTGGTCTGCACAACAGAAATGCCATCAGGTCTACATATCTAAGTTCACAATGGATACACAACATATCAAGGGGAAAAATAATGCCGTAGCAGATTGCCTCTCATGTCCAGCTGATGAGACGGCACACATAGGGGTTGACTATGCCGGCATGGCAGCCAACCAAGTCACTGACCCAGAGGTCCCAGTTAACCGAACGGCTGAAATTAAGTTTAAAGAAGCTGGGGTATTTCTCCAGTTCAATGTCTCAACTGGTCACCCTTGCAAACTGGAGACGGATTGTTTTCGACTCCATACCTGGCCTCTCACATCCATTCAGAAGGCCTCACAGAAACTGGTTGCATTACGATTTGTCTGGCATGGTCTCAGAAAAGACATCATGTTTGGAATGCAGCCGGTGTGGAATGCCAGCAGGCAAAAATTATGATGTTCAAACGCCATTGATAACTTTTGAGGACCCTGAGCAACGACTGACCATGTTAATGTGAACATTCTTCCCCCCTCACTCCCCACACTCCTGTTTCAAACACAATTTCACCATGGTGAACTGTACCACCAGGTAGCCAGAGGTCGTCCCTCGGCCAATGACATTGGTTGCAGATGTGGCTCGGACGTTCATCAGCACGTGGTTTGATATCTCACCTGAGATTTCCTCTGACTGCGGTCCCCACTTCATTTCAGAACTCTGGGCTGCAATGGCCCAGAACCTCAGCGTTAGGCTACATCACACCACAGCGTATCAACAGCAGTCCAATTGCATCTGTGTGTATGGAGTGTCAGAGCGAGGTAGTACCTCTGACAGGGAACACGTCGTGCTCTTCTGAGAAGTTCGTCCACATTGGTCCTCACCTGACACTCAGTGGTTCCTTGTAGCTGTTTGCATGCAACAGCGGCCACACCCCGGGCAACGGCTTCCACTGGCCGGCAAAATCTGGTGAGGGTAGCCGATGGGCCTCAAACCCTCGGTGAGTTAGGGCTTGTCTACCTACACATGCGAAGACTGAATTCGGCAGACTACGCGGAGGAGATCACCACTTGGCGGTCCAACGAGTAGAAAGGCGAACCCAGCAAAGCGTTATGGAGCGCAATCAGGGCACAGTGAGACACGTAGGACACTGCTGGTCATCCACTGCATCCCGACTTATCTCCAGCCATCTCGACTCTGTCTTGCAACTGGATACAGATAGGTCGGGACGAGAGAGTGAGGCTGACGATTTGCGCAACTCTCCCTCACTTTAATCCAAGTCAAGCGCAAGTCACGACTCCAAACCCATTCCGCTAAAAAACTTCAAGTCCTGTGGCGATGGGCGAGTGGCGAAGCAGCAGGTGTGGATACACTGGAAGCTGTAGTCACAAACCTGCACACAGGCGGCCCAGGGCATTGGATCGTTCTCCGCTGGAATGAGGCAGCAGTGGAGCTCGGCAGCCCCCTGGGTGTCTGAACAGTCCTCTTTAGGAATCGCTCTGCTCACCTCCATGGAGGAAGGGGCTAGAAAAGGTGCCTCAAACATAGCCTGCTTCATCTTATCCTGGCCAGCACACCTCGCCTAGCGGGGATCCCACTCAGCAGTCGAACTACAAAGAAGACGAAAATGAAGGTGCTCAATCTTAGCACGTGGAACGTGCAAACTCTGCTTGACATCACCAAGGCTGTCAGACCAGAAAGAACAGCACTGGTTGCCAAAGAACTAGCCCACTATAACGTGGACATTGCAGCACACAGCAAAACACACCTAGCAGACAAGGGGCAGCTTACAGAACATGGTGGTGGGTACACCTTCTTCTGGAGCAGTCGTAGCAGCACTGAATGACGAGAGGCTGGCGTTGGATTTGCCATCTGATCCCACTTCGCATCCTGCCTGTGAGAAGACCCCCAGGTCAGAAGACTGCAAAGCGGCTCAATGTCTCCAAGCTGAAGAGCAGCGTAGTTGCAGAAGAATTTCGTGAAGACCTAGATAGCAGGCTGCTTGACACACCCCAGGATGACCACACCAGCATTGAAGAGCAGTGGACGGCTCTCAGAGATGCAGTCTACTCTACCGCTCTCGAACACCTCGGACCAGTAATCCATAGACATCAAGACTGGTTCGATGAGAACGACGAGGAGATACAGGCACTGTCGTCAGAGAAACACCAACTGCTCAGAGCGCACCAGAACGATCCCACTTCACAAGCAGAGATAGATGCCTTCGCCAGTGCAAGACGGAAAGTGCAGAAGAAACTCCGTGAGATGCAGGATGTCTGGTTCAGCAACAAGGCCGATGAGATCCAGGGATATGCAGACAGTCACGACACCAAGCGTTTCTACGCCGTTTTGAAGGATATGTATGGACCTCATGCCTCCCCCCTCCTCAGTGCAGATGGGACTCGGCTGCTGACAGAGAAAAAGCAGATTTTGGAGAGATGGGCTGAACACTTCAACCAGGTCCTCACCCGCCCTGCCGAAATCAACGATGAGGCCATTGCTCGCCTGCCTCAGTTGGAGATCAACCTGGACCTTGACAACCTCCCCACAGAAGAAGAAGACAGAAAAGCCATCTGGCAACTTTCTTGTAGCAAAGCACCAGGATCAAATGCAATCCCTGCTGAAGTCTACAAAGCAGGAGGCCCATTCATGATGCAGAAGCTGACTGAGCTCTTCCAGTCTATGTGGAACGAAGGAAAGGTCCCGCAACAGTTGAAAGATGCCAGCATAGTCCACATCTACAAGAGGAAAGGCAACTGCCAGTCTTGTGACAATCACCGAGGCATCTCCCTCCTGTCCATAGCTGGGAAGATCTTGACTCACGTCCTGCTTAATCGCCTTCTCCAACACCTTGAGCAAGGTCTCCTCCCAGAAAGACAGTGTGGCTTCCGTGCGGAGCGTGGAACTGTCGACTTGATATTTGCTGCACACCAACTCCAGGAAAAATGTCAAGAGCAGCACAGCGACCTCTTTATGACCTTCGTTGATCTGACCAAGGCATTTGATACGGTCTGCAGAGATGGCTTATGGAAGATGATGGAGAAGTTTGGCTGCCCTAGCAGGTTCATCACGATTGTTTGGCAGTTCCACGATGGCATGATGGTGAAAGTTTTGGATGATGATGATGAGTCAGAAGCCTTCCCAGTAATGAACGGTGTGAAGCAAGGATGCGTTCTCGCCCCTACACTCTTTAGCATGGTCTTCTCTGCTATGCTGAATGATGCTTTCTGCAATTGTCAGGATGGTATACACGTCAGATACAGGACTGGTGGTGGGCTATTCACCCTCCGGCGTCTACAGGCTGTTACAAAGGTGAAGGAGACCATTGTCAGAGACCTCTTACTCGCTGATGATTGCACCCTCAATGCCAGCACAGAGCAGAAGATGCAGCAAGAAATGGACTACTTCTCACGAGCCTGTGACAACTTTGGACTTACAATCAGCACCAAAAAGACCGAAGTTATGTACCATCCCACATCCGGAAAGCCCTACCAGAAACCACACATCACAGTAAAGGGGCAGAAGCTACTGGCAGTTGACAGCTTTACTTATCTGGGCAGTACTCTATCACGAGCGGTGAACATAGATGCAGAGATCAGCAACAGAATTACCAAAGCCAGTGCCGCCTTTGGGAGACTCCGTGAGAATGTATGGGAGCAGAGAGGACTCAGCCTTACCACCAAGCTGAAGGTCTACCGAGCAGTGGTTCTCACCACCCTCCTCTATGCCAGCAGACACGCTAAACAGCTCAGCCACTTCCACTTGAGCTGCCTCTGCAGACTTCTCCACGTCCGATGGCAGGACAAAGTCCCAGACACGGAGGTCCTGGAGCGGACTAGCACCCACAGCGTCTACACCCTCCTACAGAAAGCCCAAGCCAGATGGGCTGGCCATGTCGTCAAGATCGTCAAGACCTCAACATCAATCCCAGTAGCTGGGAATCGCTTGCTCTGGACCGCCCAACCTAGTGGAGCAGGACCACTAAAGGAGCCTATGCAGCAGAAATCAGACGCACTGCAGAGGCTCAGAGGAAGCGTAAGGCTCGAGCTGCCTCCACTTCCACTGCAGCACCTACCCTCATGTGTCCCACATGTGGGCGAGCTTTCAGGGCCCAGATTGGCCTCACCAGTCACCTCCGGACCCACCACCTTCCACAAACTCTCCACCTGACAGAAGTCGTGGTCTTCGACTCCGAAGGATGAACAACAACAGCATCTGTGAGCATTTTCACTGCTCCTTAAAGAATGGTCTGAGGGCTTCAATGGTATGATCGTCTCCAATGAGTCCTGCTGGGGCTCAGAACTGTTCCAAAAGTGGACCTGCAGTCATCTGTGGCAGAGTTGGTATACAGGCAGCCATTATGAGTGCCAAATGATTTTATTCCTGATGCCATGACCGCCTGGTCGGCCTCTCGACCCTCATCAGTAAATTCGATTCCTTTTCACCTATTCCTAACTCCCATCATTGTGAACTGCACTCTTGACTACCTGTTGACCTACCCTCCATCTTGTATGTTTTGTCCACTATGATGCCCACCAACATCCCCTTCGAAATTTATCTTTGATAAGAGGGTAAACCTGAAGATATTATGTTGGTTCACCTTGAACTGGCCAACCAAGATTTCGAATCGGAATCAGAATCAGGTTTATTATCACCGGTGTGTGTCGTGAAATTTGTTAACTTAGCAGCAGCAGTTCAATGCAATACATAATCTAGAAAAAAAACCAAAATAAAATAATAATAATTAATAAATAAGTAAAAATCAATTACAGTAAATGTATATTGATTAGATTAAAAATCATGCAAAAAACAGACATATATTAAACAGTGAGGTTGTTTTCATAGGTTCAATATCCATTTAGGAATTGGATGGCAGAGGGGAAGAAGCTGTTCCTGAATCGCTGATTGTGTGCCTTCAAGCTTCTGTCCCTCTGACCCGATGGTAACAGTGAGAAAAGGGCACGCTCTGGGTCCTTGAGGTCCTTAATAATGGACACTGCTTTTCAGAGACACTGCTCCTTGAAGATGTCCTGGGTACTTTGTAGGCTATTAGTCAAGATGGAGCTGACTAAATTTACAACTCTATGCAACTACTTCCGGTCCTGTGCAGTAGCCCCTCCGTACCAGACAGTGACGCAGCTATGCCCCTGCCGTCACAACATGTCCATGAGCATGTCAACACACATCTGGATGAGTCATAGTCACCTCTGCCTTTGAAACACAGGACCAGAGCCAGGCAGCTTGTCCGAGATCCAGATAGGCTCACAATGTTGGTTTTAGTGAATTATGGATGGGGTAATGTAATTGAGAGAAATATACACAATTCACAGCCACTGACATTAAGCTAGGGTTTTGCTTTAAAAGGCTGGTCTAACGTGATGATGTTGTTGTGTAGAGATTATTAGTGTGCTTTTGTGCTTAGGTTTTGCAGTTCAATAAAACGTGTTACAGGTGTCATTCAGCATAAATCGCCTCAATTTGGAGTTTTTGCAAGAACCTACAAAGGCAATCCAGTTTTCTTCCAGGGAGTGAACACCGGAGAGTGGTGCTGACAGGAGAGCTGATGTATTGGGTCTGGCCCCCAGCCCATATACCATCCATGTCTCTGTTCCCTCCTACAACACCGCCAGTGCCTTCTCACCTGGAATCCATGGCACATGGGCTTTCTCAGCACAACAGCCAAAGCCATGCAGCTCCCCTGCTAACGAAACAGACTTGGAGAAATTTGCATTACTATTGTCCAACAGGATCTTGTGAACATGAGAAAAAGGTTTAAGACAAACATTTGCAGTATTTGTTGGACACAGGGACACGGCTGCAATGAAGCGCACTGTCATCTTACTGGAATATGGTACCATCTACCATCTGCCACTTTTCTGCACAGTTTGGCAACCCCTCTATAATCTGTTGTAACCTCAGACAACCATCTACACAATCAACAAAACCTTCAAACTTTGTGTCATCTGCTGACTTACTCTCCCTACCTTTATCAGGACTGTCTTATTATGTCCTCTGCTCCCCTTGGTTCACAGCTCTGTTGACTGAATAGAAAGGGAGCAGAAGCCAGTGTAGAGGTCCTGATGAAGAGTCTAGGCTCAATACATTGACTGTCTGTTCCCCTCTATAGATGCAGCCTGCCTGCAGAGCTCATCCAGCATTTTGTAAGCGTTGCTCAAGGTTTCCAGCATCTGCAGACTCTCTTGTGCTAATTTTAGGGTTCAGTTTCAGGAAACTTAACAGGTCCTGAGATCTACCTCTGGGACTTTGGTGCCACTGCTGCAAATCCCATCTCCTGATTGCAGACTGAAGTTGCTGACCCAAAACACGGCACTATTGCTCAGCTAGATTTTTACATGAATAGTTATTATTGCAGAGAACAGAACAAATGGAAGAAGAGCCTGAAGCAATTGTTTACAAATCAATCTGAAAGGTATTCAGAGTCCAAGTCTGTTGGAGAAACCAGACACTGCCTCAGGCATTTGACTACATTTTAAAACTTAATTGACAGGACAGTTTATTTTCTCTTTTTGCGCTACTTACTTTTTTATATTAAGATATTTACTGTAATTTACAATTTTTATGAAGTATTGCAATGTACTGCTACTGGATAACAACAAATTTCATGACATATGCCAATGATATTAACCTGATACTGATTTAGTAGTTAGCAAGTGAAGGGTTGTCACAGCAACATTGTGGTTAGCACAATGGTTTACAGTACCAGGGGACTGTGTTCAATTCCCGTTGCTACCTGTGATGAGTTTGTACCTTCTCCTCATGATCGTGTAGGTTTTCTCCAGGTGCTCGAGTTTCCTCCCACAGTCGATAGACGAAGCAGTTGGTAGTCATTGTAAATTGTCCCGTGATTAGGCGCAGGATTAAATCAGGGGATTGCTAGGTGGTGCGGCCTGAGGAACCATAAGGACCGATTCACGCTGTATCCCAATAAGTAAACAACAAATAAAGTAATAGCACATGACACAATATTGGAAATAAACTACAGAACATTGAAATCTACAACACATTCGGCCCACAGTGTTGTGCTAACCATGTAACTTACTCTAGAATCTGCCTAGAATTCCCCTACCGCATAGTCCTCTATTTTTCTAACCTCCATGTACCTATCTAAGAGTCTCTTAAAAGACCCTATTGTATCCGCCTCCACCACCATTATCGGCTGTGCATTCCACGCACCCACCACTCTCTGTGTGAAAAACTTACCTCTAACATCCCCCCTGTACCTCATTCCAAGCACCTTAAAACTATGCCCCTTCATGTTAGCCATTTCACCCCAGGAAAAAACCTCCGGGTATCCACACGATCAATGCCTTGAAATAGGCCACTGTGCTTCCATGCACTGCATCCTAAGTAACACCCAAAGATCATCTAAGCTGATTCAATGCATAGCAACCGAATGAACTGTCTAAACTAATTTAACTTAGTTTGAGAGATTGAGAAAAGTAGATGAATCAGTTTCTCTTCTCCTTTGCAACCCGTTCTCTTGTCCAGGGTTGGAGCAGGAAGGTGAAGAAAGTACAACAGGAAGATTCAAGCTGCACGCCAAGATATTTGTTACTGATTGTTTGGAATCTGCAGATCACGAGATTTCCAGGAAGCAGACAGACTAAAACTAACCTGCTTAAGTGAATCATGTGATTTCCAAGCACTCCTATGCTCAATGCATTCAGAACTATTGTTCAGTTGGCCACAGTCACTTGATTTCCTGTAAATATAGACTTGGAGAGAATGTGAAAGTGAAAGGGTGTATATAAGTGTTAACTCCCTTTTTTTAATTCTAAAATTCCCCAGTATCATTCTTATCATTAACTTTCCTCTGTCCCCTCCTCTCCCTCCATCCCAGTCTCTGCCATGTTCTCACCATTGTTTCTGACATTCCCCACCTAATCTCGAAAGATGAATTTCAGCTTTTATGCCAACTAACACCACAAGGATTGAAACCATTCAGTATCTTCCTCTTGGCAACTGGGGTCAAATAGCACATGATCCAATAAGCCATACTGTTTCCACATATCCTATGTAATGCTCAAAGATCAAAAGAGATGGTTCAATGCATACCAACAGATTGAACTGTCTAAACTAACTTAACTTAATTTGAGAGATTGAGAAATTCACCTTAAATAATTCGATAAATTAAACCTGCATAATTTAGATCCTTCCTCGACCTGGGATTTAACTTTAAAAGACCTGAATTGGTTATGAGATTTCTTAATGTTTCAAGTTCTGTAACATGCCATCATTATATCATTGTCAAGAAGCCTGCAATTTGAGACTGGTGTCTGGGGACCCATTAGTCAGGTCATTGATAATGAAGATTGGAGCCTGATGGTTGATTGGAAGTCTGGAGCTGGATGTGGGGGGCCTATCCTGGGGTTGGAGGACTGTTCATGGGAGGGAGGAAATGGGCTTGCTTTGTAGTTGCTTTATTGCTTGCTGTGCTCTGTGTTGTTCTGCTGAGCATTGTGGGACTGTTATGTTGGAGCCAGGATGTGTGGTGACAATTGCACACTGACCACATCACAGGGAGTACAAGCAGGCAGATGAGACCAGGTGAGGAGTAAAGTGGACAGGTAGGGGAAGGGGGTGTGAAATAAAAAGCTGGGAGACGATAGATGGAAGAGGTAGAGGGCTAAAGAAGAAGTAATCTCTTGTTTATGATATAAGTCTTTCATTCTATTGGTCTCATAATCATAGATTCATGGTCAAGGATTAGAGAGCTTGGAGACAGGCCTTATGACCCAATTTGTCTATGCCAACCATGGTGCTCACCAAGCTAGATCCATTTACCCTCATTTGATGATGTAAGATTCCACAGGCATGTTTCCCTTGTTTGCTGGTGGAAAAGACAGTAGGGGAGCTGGATGGCCTTGGTTGTAGTGAGGACTATTCCTCAAGCTGCAGGCTGGCCTGCTGCTGCAGTCTAGGAGAAGAGACGCTGGAAGTGGCGTAGCGTGGTGTCTGTGGTCGGTTGGGGGTAGGACTCTCCCATCGGCGCTGCCCTCCAGAGTTCAATTGCTGGAACAATAGGCTGGATTGTGTGTACGTGTTTGTTGCACACTGCTGGGAATAGTACTATCAATTTGCTGGACATGTCTATCGGGGTCTTGAGTTACTTATGTGTTTTTTTGGTTAACTATGTTTTTTTGCTTGCTATTTTGAATGTATTGTGCGTATTTTGCACCTGGGCCCCAGATGAATGCTGTTTCATTCAACTGCATCTCGGAGCTCGAGAAGGAGAGGATTCACGGCTTTTTCAGTTTTTTAAATGGCCAACCAATTGGGAGCAGAGGAGCTGAAGACAGCCGGTCAGCTAGCGCACTATAAACGAAGTTCTGTCTAGCAAAGCAGCCATCGTCGGAGTGGACTGAGTCAGAGTGGGATGGCTTTGGCTCAACAGGCAGAGGCGAGGGTAGGTTCCGGTGAGTTGTTTTGTCTCTCATTCGTTTTCCTTTTTAACTAGTAAGTTTAGAGAGAATGCCAGGCAGGATGTTGGAATGCTCTTCTTGCAGGATGTGGGAAGTCAGGGACCGGTCTCCCTGACAACGATATCTGCAAGAAGTGCATCCAGCTGCAGCTCCTAACAGACCGTGTTAGGGAACTGGAGCAGGAGCTGGATGACCACCGGATCATTTGGGAGGATGAGGAGTTTATAGATACTAGTTTCAGGGAGGTAGTTATGCCAAAGGAGCAGCACACAGGTAATTGGGTTACTGTCAGGCGAGGGAAGGGGAAAGGACAGGCAGAGTAGGGCTCCCTGTGGCCATTCCCCTCAACAACAAGAATACCGATTTGGATACTGTTGGGGAGGATGGCTTACCTGGGACAAGCTGCGGCAGCCAGATCTCTGGCACTGAGTCTGGTTCTGCAGTGCAGAAGGGAGGGAGGAAGAAGAGGAGAGTGGTAGTGATAGGGGACTCCATAGTTAGAGGTACAGACAGGAGGTTCTGAGGTCGTGACAGAGACTCCCGGATGGTTTGTTGCCTCCCGGGTGCCAGGGTCAGGGATGTCTCTGATCACGTGCACAGCATTCTGAGGTGGGAGGGTGATCAGCCAGATGTTGTGGTACACATCGGTACCAATGACTTAGGAAGAAAGAGTGAGGAGGCCCTGAAGAGTGAGTTTATGTCAGGAGGGGCCGGATGGACCCAAACGCAGGACACAGACACTGAAATACTGGGGGGAGGACAGGATGGGGATGCCAAGGCACTAAAGGGTAGAGCTGGGGTTCAGGTCGATAGAGTTCGGGCAGGCGGAGCGGAGCGGGCTCCCGGGGTCCGGGCAGGCGGAGCGGAGCGGGCTCCCGGGGTTCGAGTTCAGGTAGACAGGTCCCCAGGGTTCAGGGTTCAGGGTTCAGGCAGGTAGGTAGACAGGTCCCTGGGTTCAGGCAGGTCCTCGAGTTTCAGGCAGGCTCGATAGGCTGGCGGAGAGCACTCCCTGGGCGGGCCACATATATCTCGGGTAGGGACGCCGAACACCGGAGCACCAGGCGGAATCACCAGACCAACACAACAGTCACGACAACGGGAAATTCAGAAACGGCTGGCAGACGGCGTGACCGTGCGAAAAACAAATGAGCGGAGAAGCGGGACCAGCACATGGGAAGCAAGGTGGGGGAGCGGACCAACCTGGTAGTACTGGCATGGGGCACAGAAGCATGATGAAGAGAAGATCTGAGCCCGGGCGGAATCACAGATTGCAAAGCAGAGTTCGGAGCCGGCGGAGAAATGGGAAACAGAACAAAACGACCACCCGCCTGGTCCCAGTCCCAAGGCCCCTTATAAACACCTGCAGCTCAATGAGTCACAGGTGTGCCTCCTTGAACCAGGAGGGTCCTAACTAGATCACGGGTGACGGGAGGGACAACTGCAGGACCCGGAGTCTGGAGCCGCTGGACCGGATCAAAACCCAGAACGCGGTTCTGGACCAGACCCTGACAGTATAGAGAGCTTAGTAGGAAGTTCAAAAGCAGGACCTCGAGGGTGGTAATCTCAGGATTGTTACCTTTGCCACGTGCCAGTGAGGGTAAGAGTAGGATGCTCTGGAGGATGAACATGTGGCTGAGGAACTGGTGTAGGGGGCAGGGTTTCAGATTTCAGGATCATTGGGACCTCTTCTGGGGCAGGTGGGACCTGTACAAGACAGACGGGTTACACCTGAACTACAGGGGGACCAATATCCTTGCAGGGAGGTTTGTTAGTGCTATTGGAGAGGGTTTAAATGAGATTTGCCGGGGGGTGGAACCAGAGTGACAGGGTAGATAGTGGAGTGGGGGTGAAAATAAATGATGTTAAAGGTTCATGCAAAGTCACAAATAGAAGGGTTGTGTGTGGTGGTAATAATCTTCTGAGCTGTGTCTATTTCAGTATTGTGGGGCAGGCAGGCGAGCTGAGGGTGTGGATTGACACGTGGAATTATGACATTGTAGCCATTAGTGAAACTTGGCTACAGGAGGGGAAAGACTGGCAACTCAATGTTCCAGGGTTCCAATGTTTCAGATGTGATAGAGGCAGAGGGATGAAGGGTGGGGGAGGGGTGGCTTTGCTAGTCAGGGAAAATGTTACAATAGTGCTCAGAGAGGACAGATTAGAGGGCTTGACTACCGAGGCCATATGAGTGGAGCTGAGAAACAGGAAAGGTATGACCACATGAATGGGGTTGTATTATAGACCACCCAATAGTCAGCGAGAATCGGAGGAGCAAATCTGCAGAGAGATGGCAGACAACTGCAGGAGACAGAAAGTTGTGATTGTAGGGGATTTTAATTCTCCACATATTGATTGGGACTCCCATACTGTTAAAGATCTAGATGGATTAGCATTTGTAAAATGTGTTCAGGAAAGTTTTCTAAATCAATATATAGAAGTACCAACTAGGGAGGATGCAGTATTAGATCTCCTATTAGGAAACGAGTTAGGGTGGGTGATGGAAGTGTGTGTAGGGGAACACTTTGGTTTCAGTGATCATAACGCCATTAGTTTCAACTTAGTCATGGATAAAGATAGATCTGGTCCTCGGGTTGAGGTTCTAAACTGGAAAAAGTCCAAATTTGAAGAAATGAGAAAGGATCTAAAAAGCTTGGATTGGGACAGGTTGTTCTCTGGCAAGGATGTGATTGGTAAGTGGGAGGCCTTCAAAGGAGAAATTTTGAGAGTGCAGAGTTTGTATGTTCCTGTCAGGATTAAAGGCAAAATGAATAAGAATAAAGAACCTTGGTTTTCAAGGGATATTGGAAATCTGATAAAGAAAGAGAGAGATGTATGACAGGTATAGGCAACAAGGAGCAAATAAGATGCTTGAGAAGTATAAAAAGTGCAAGAAAATACTTCAGAAAGAAATCAGGAGAGCTAAAAGAAGACATGAGTTGTGTTGGCAGTCAAGGTGAAGGATAATCCTAAGAGCTTCTACAGGTATGTTAAGAGCAAAAGGACAGCAAGGGTAAAATTAGTCCTCTTGAAGATCAGAGTGGTAGGGTATGTATGGAACCAAAAGAAATGGGGAGTTCTTAAATGTTTTTTTTTTGCATCTGTATTTACTAAGGAAACCGGCATGGAGTCAATGGAAACAAGGCAAACAAGTAGGGAGGTCATGGAACTTATACAGATTGAAGAGGAGGAGGTGCTTGCTGTCTTGAGGCAAATCAGAGTAGATAAATCCCCAGGACCTGACGGAGTATTACCTCGGATCTTGAGGGAGACTAGTGTTGAAATTGCAGGGGCCCTGGCAGAAATATTTAAAATATTGGTATCCACAGGTGAGCTGCCAGAGGATTGGAGGATAGCTCATGTAGTTTCGTTGTTAAAAGAAGGCTCTAAAAGTAATCCGGGAAATTATAGGCCGGTAAGTTTGACGTCAGTAGTAGGTAAATTATTGGAAGGAATATTAAGAGATAGGATCTACAAGTATTTGGATAGACAGGGACTTATTAGGGAGAGTCAACATGGCTTTGTGCGTGGTAGGTCATGTTTAACCAATCTATTAGAGTTTTTCGAGGAGGTTACCAGGAAAGTGGATGAAGGGAAGGCAGTGGATGTTGTTTACATGGACTTCAGTAAGGCCTTTGACAAGGTCCCGCATGGGAGGTTAGTTAGGAAGATTCAGTCGCTAGGTATACATGGAGAGGTAGTAAATTGGATTAGACATTGGCTCAATGGGAGAAGCCAGAGTGGCAGTGAAGGATTGCTCTTCTGAGTGGAGGCCTGTAACAAGTGGTGTGCCACAGGGATCAGTGCTGGGTCCATTGTAGTTTGTCATCTATATCAATGATCGGGATGATAATGTGGTAAATTGGATCAGCAAATTTGCTGATGATACAACGATTGGAGGTGTAGTGGACAGTGAGGAAGGTTTTCAAAGCTTGCAGAGGGGTGTACCGAGTGTGGTATTTGATGTCACAAATCAGGGTATCGTAAACAGCTTGAGTCCTATTTCTACAGTTACTTCAGCAGTGACTAAAATGCCTTAAAAGTATTCAAATGTATTTCAGGAGTTTTGGCAGATCTTACTGCAGCAAAGGTTATTAATTTTGCACAGAAGGATAATAAAGGATTTAGAGACCAAGGGACTGAAATTTTGCAGATGATCCAGGAGGTAGCTAAGTGTATGGAGGAAGAAAGGGGCAATTTTGAGAAAATTGCATCAAAGTTGAAGGACTGCACTGAGCTGCAGAAATTTCAGGGCAATGTGGAAGATAATGAAGAAATTCAACAGGTCAGGCAGCATCTGGTTGATGTGTTGAGTTCTTTCTGGATTTCCTGTGTTGTTGCATATTCCAGCATAGGTAATCTCCAGAGATGAATAAATATCTGGTTGATTCATAATCTTGGAAAGAACACATAAAAATGTTTTTTGATATTCTGAATTAATTCTCCCTAAATTAGTAGAAATTCTTTATTTCTTGTAAACTACCCACCCTTTAAAATCTACATGTTTACTTTTGCTTCCAAATTCAGATTCGTTATTGACCCGACTACTACTTCCAAGACCATAAGACATCAGTGTAGAATTGGTCCATTTGGCCCATTGAGTCTTCTCTGCAATTTCATTGTGGCTGATTTAATATCCCTCCCAATCCCATTCTCTTTCCTTCTCTTCATAACCCTAGATGCCCTTACAAATCAAGAACCCATCAACCTCCACTTTAAATATACCCAATGACTTGGCTTTCACTGAATCTGTGACCATGAACTCCATGGGTTCACCACCCTCTGGCTAAAGAAATTTCTCCTCATTTCTGTTCTAAAGGGATATTTTTTATGTTCTGAGGTTGTGCCCTGTGGTCCTAGTCTTGCCACAATCGGAAACATTCTCTCCACATCCCCTCTATCTGAGCCTTTCAATATTCAGTTGGCTTCAATCACATCTCTCCCTTCCTCATCCTTCCAAACTCCAGAGAGTACAGGCAGAGAGCCATGAAATGCCCCTCATATGTTAACCTTTTCATTCCCATGATCACTCTTGCGAACCTCCTGTGGACCATTTCCAATACCAGCACATCCTTATCTATTATTCCACTCCATACGTTGTCCCAGGATCATTTTCTTTAAACTTAAGATTTGTCCGCTCTGATGATTTGCTCTATTTGAGTTCAATGTTAATTCTCTCTTTTTCTTTTGGCCCCCATATTACCACTTAGTCCAGTCTGTTTGGCCTATTGATCAGGCCCCAAAGTATTATCATTGACAGAAGCCACAAATGCAGGATGTGCCTGAGTGATGTGAAGTGACTGTGGAATACAGGCTGCCCTGAGGCCCAACACAACTGGCACCTGCAAGTGTTCTTGTCTTCTTTCCCAGAAAGAAGCAGGACAGCTCAGATGAGAGTGCCCTGGTATCTGGAAGTAATTAATGGAAAGATTAAGCATTCCGGAATTGGAAACTGCATTATTCCTCAGGGGGATAGAATCAGTTCTACAGGGACATAAAGAGAAAGCGTCCGACTGAGAACACCTGGTGAAAAGAACAAATGCCAATGTTGGTTTAGGAAGCTTAGCTACTCCCTAACAGTCATTGGTTGTCATTGGGGCCATACGGTAGAGTAGCAGTTAGTCAAATCTCTTTACTGCACTGGAAATCAGCAATCAGGGTTCAATTCCCATCACTGTCTTTAGGGAATTTGTACAGCTTCCCTGTGACCCCTGTGACAGGGAGACTGGTATTGGAAATGGTCCACAGTAGGTTCACAAGAGTGATCATGGGAATGGCCCTGTCTCTCTGTGACCTCTTGGTTCTGTGGTTTTTCCCTACGTTCCAACAATTCACTGGTTCAGGTAAGTAAGATGTAGGAATGTGGGAATGTGATGCTGGCAGCTGAAACACAGTGACACTTGTGGACTTCACCCAGCTCATCTCAGACTGTGTTGGTTGTTGATAGAAATGAAACATGTCATGTACATGTGACAAATAAAGCTGATTTCTCAGATGAATGGAAATGTTTAGCCTAGTACTCAATGTGTCATGCCAATCAGAATCAAGAGCAGCAACAGACTGCTTGAGGACTCAGGCAACTCTGCTTGATGGAACCTCCAAATTTCACTGCTACAATGACCGTCCTCGACATAGCCTCTTTGACTCTATTCCTCACCACAATACACGCTTATAATAAAATGGGAACCAGTTTAAACTATGGTAGCTACATCCAAAAATAATGTCATCCTAACGCCTTCTGGAAATCCAAGTATACAACATCCCCTCTATCCACTGCACTCATTATGTCCTCAAAGAACTCCGGAGAGAAGTCACTTTTTCTCTGGAGAAAAAGTCACAAAGAGAAGGCATCCCAGAACAGATGCCTGAGACACACCACTAGTCACTGACTTCCATGCAGAATATGAACCATCTCTTTGCCTTCTGTGGGCAAGCCAATTCTATATCCACAAAGCAAGGTCCCCCTGGATCCCATGCCTCCTTATTTTCTCAATAAGCCTTGCATGGGGTACCTTATCAAATGCCTTGCTGAAATCCATATACACTACATCTACTACTCTACCTTCATCAATGTGTTTGGTCACATCCTCAAAAAATTTAATCAAGCTCATTAGCCACTACCTGCCTTTGACAAAGCCATGCCGACTATTCCTAATCATATTATATCTCTCCAAATGTTTATAAATCCTGACTCTCTGGATCTTCTCCATCAACTTACCAACCACTGAAGTAAGACTCACTAGACTATAATTTGCTGGGCTATCTCTACTCCCTTTCTTGAATAAGGGAACAACATCTGCAACCCTCCAATCCTCTGGAATCTCTCTGATCTCCATTGATGATGCAAAGATCATTGCCAGGGGATCAGCAATCTCCTCCCTCACCTCCCACAGTAGCCTGGGGTACATCTCATCCGGTCCTGGAGACTTATTCAAATCGATGCTTTCCAAAAGTTCCAGCACATCCTCTTTCTAATATTCATAAGCTCAAGCTTTTCAGTGCACTGCAAGTCATCCCTACAATTGCCAAGATCCTTTTTCCATAATGAATACTGAAGCAAAGTATTCATTAAGTACCTCCGTTATCTCCTCCAGTTCCATGCACACGTTTTCACTGTCAGACTTGATTGGTCCTATTCTCTCACATTTTATCCTCTTGCTCTTCACATACTTGTGGAATGCCTTGGGGTTTTCCTTAATCCTACTCACCAAGGCCTTCTCATGGCCCCTTCTGGCTCTCCTAATTTCATTCTTAAGCTTCTTCCTGCTGGCCTTGTAATTTTCTAGATCTCTATCATTACCTAGCTTTTTTAACCTTTTGTAAGTTTTTCTTTTCTTTTTGACTAGATTTACATTTTCTTCTTGACTAGCCTTTGTACACCATCCTTTCCCAAGTCAGGCAATGTACCTACGCAGAATGTTTGCCGCATTTCTGCCGTACATTTCCCTGAGAACATCTGTTCCCAATTTATACTTCCAAGTTCCTGCCTGATAGCTTATTATTTCCCCTTACTCCAATTAAGTGCATTCCTAACTTATCTGTTCCTAACCCTCTCCAATGCTATGATAAAGGAGACAGAATTATGATCACTATCTCCAAAATGCTCTCCCATTGAGAGACCTGACACCTGACCAGGTTTATTTCCCAATACCAGTAGGCTTATAGGCTTATCTACATATTGTGTCAGGAAACCTTCCTGAACACACCTCACAAACTTCACCCTATCTAAGCCCCTTGCTCTTGGAAGATGCCATTCAATATTTGGGAAATTAAAATCTTCCACCATGATTACCCCATCATTAATACACTTTTCCAGAATCTATCTCCCTATCTGCTCTTCGATGTCCCTGTTAATATTGGGAGATCTATAGAAAACACCCAGTAGAGCTATTGATCCCTTCCTGTTCCTAACTTCCACTTACAGAGACACAGTAGACAATCCTTCCATGACTTCTTCCTTTTCTGCAGCCCTGTCACTATCTCTGATCAACAGTGCCACGCCCCCACCTCTTTTGCCTCCCTCCCTGTCCTTTCTGAAACATCTATAGCCTGGTACTCTAAGTAACCATTCCTGCCACTGAGCCATCCAAGTCTCTGTAATGGCCACCACATTATAGATCCAAGTACTGATCCTTAGTAAACCTCCCTGCCAGGATATTTGTCCCCCTGGGATTCAAGTGCAAGCCGTCCTTTTTGTACAGGTCACTCCTGCCCCAAAACAGGTCCCAATGATCCAGAAATCTGAATCCCTGCCCCCTGCTCCAGACCCTCAGCAATGCATTTATCCTCCTCCTCACTCTATTCCTATTCTCACTGTTGCGTGGCACAGGCAGCAATCCCGAGATTACTACCTTTGAGGTCCTGCTTCTCAGCTTCTTTCCTAACTCCCTGTTGTCTGTTTTTAGGAACTCCTCCCTTTTCCTACCAATGTTGTTGGTACCAATATGTACCACGACCTCTGGCTGTTCACCTTCCCACTTCAGGATATCGTGGACTTGATCAGAAGCATCACAGACCCTGGCACCTGGGAGGCAAACTACCATCCGTGTTTCTTTCCTGCATCCACAGAATTGCCTGTCTGACCCCCTGACTATAGAGTCCCCTATCACTGCTGCCTTCCTCTTCCTTTCCCTACCCTTCTGAGCCACAGGGCCGGACTCTGTGCCGGTCCCCAGGTAGGCCACCCCCCCCCCCCCCACAAAGTACTCAAACAGGATAATTATTGTTAAGGGGCAGCCACAGGATACTCTCTAGTATTTGACACTTTCCCTTCTATCTCCTGACTGTTACCCACTTATCTGTCTCCTAAGGCCCTGGTGTAACTACCTGCCTATAGCTCCTCTCTATCAGCTCCTGACTTTCTCTGACCAGATGAAGGTCATTGAGCTGCATCTCCAGTTCCCTAACCTGGTCCCTAAGGAGCTGCAGCTCGATGCACCTGGCACAGATGTGGCCGTCTGGGAGGCTGGGAGTCTCCCGGACATCCTATATCTGACACCCAGTACAGAACACTGGCCTCACAGACATACTTCCTTTTCCTTACAAGAATCTTACCTTGCCTCGAACCACTATCGCTGAAGCCCCGTTGAACCAAAGCCCTCCTACTCTGCCTCCCCCTTCTCTGTTGCCCGCACTATCAAGCTGTCTTCTTTTTAAATCCTTCCCGCCGGCCTAACTGGCTGATGTCCACGCGCTTGCATGGTCATGCCTCTTCTTGAATAATGGCAAGGACCTCACCCCAGTGGCAGCCCCGGCCATTCGATTACCGTCTCAACCACTGACCTAGCTCGTTTGTATTCATCCATCATTCAGGCTGGAGTGTCTGGCCTCAAATGCCATGTGCAATTTCTTCCCTTATTCTGTCTGCTACACCATTGAATTTGTGGAACCTGATGTCTCTGCTGTAGCTCACGTACCTTCCTATCTACTTTCCCCAATAAGTCTTTCTATTTTACACCGTACAACAAATCATCTACCTTCAACAACCAGCCTCCATTACAGAACACCAATACCATTACTCTTTAACATGCTATTCATCCCTTCTGTCGTGCTCTTGGTGTCCTCTGCCTTCATGTTTGCAGTGGGTCTGCTTCCATCAGCTGTGGTTAGGTCCAATGCAGGTCTCACTTTGGTTCTCTGTGTTGGCCAGAAAGAATGAGAATCTTCAAATCAGTGAATTCAAATGAATCAAGGACAGTGGAAGCGGTCTTTGTTCTTGCCGTGTGCTTGGGGGATGGAGGCTGCCATTTTGTGAAGACACTCTATTCTCCATTTTGTGAGCTTGACATGCTGGACTTGATTAGTGTTTTAAAGAAGGCACAAAGACTCTTCAGGTAATCTGCTGGATTGGAGGTCATTTCCAGATAAGGAGTTGTTTGCGAAGTGTTCTCTGGGTGGCTGTAACATGCAGACTTGTGAATGCCTGAGGCCATTCGAGCTCATTGCTGACTGAGAACAAGGAGCCATGAGTCAGCAACTGTCCCTTGATGGGAAGAGGACAATAGATGGATGCTGGCTTGGACCAGAGCCAATGACCAGGTGTTAAAGGCCAGACACATGACCTGTGGCCAATGACATGGGAATACGACATTTGAATTGATAAGAAATGAATATAAAAGTGGATGCTTTGGGGGTGCTGGTGGTGGTAACTTTGAAGAATAACCATCGCAGATACAAGCGAGAAGAACCCTGCGTGAAGCACATGGAGAGTGAATCGGGACCACGAGGAACAAGGAACGCCTGGCCAGCGTAAATTCCTCCGCCTGGGTAATACCTTTGCTATTCTTTGACTATCCAGGAGAGTCAGGGATACTTAGCAGGTGTGCACACAAGGTATTTAGTGTATGAATTCACGTACTTGTTAGTTTGAACAATAAAGGAAATTGTCAGTTAATACAGATCTCTCTGTGCCTCACTCAGAATCGTTGGAAGAGGCAGAAGCGGTATCTCTCTCTCCCTTTTTTTCCAACATCTTCAATTACCCTGTTACTGGGTACATTGGATTTCCCACTCTGGCTGCTGGTGCAACTAGAAGGTGAGTCATGTGTTTTAACCTGAGTTGAATGATTCCACTGGCAACCTCACCATGCCTGCACACATACGCAAGTGTCATTTATCAAAAGAACCATCCATGGTCTTATCCATCTGTGGTCCTACTCATTTGTGATTCTATCCATTTGTGGTCCTCTCCACCCATGGTCCTTCTGTGGACATCTGTAGACAGATGGCGAGGACCACAGACAGAAAGAATCAAAGATGGAGAATCTGTGGTCCTCTCCATCCATCCCTTGCTGATCAGCAATCTGCTGCTGCTGTTTTGCTCAGTCCGTCAACATTTCAGTTTGGTTACAAAAGTCCTTCACATCTCTACGTAATCTTATTAAACAGACTGTCATAGTTTATTCTTGTTCTTCCACTGCCGTCCACATGCTGATATCTGCCCATGCACTCCCTTTCTGCCCCTTCTATACCCTTTCTGGTGAGCCTTTACTTTAATTAATGCTCCCTCCTCAGGCAGCTGCACTACTTCTAACAGCTCCTGACTGTGCTTGGCCCCAAACCCTGGGATCTCCTGACAAAGTTTCTGCACATCGTCCTGTCGCTCCTCCCCGCTTGGGGCTGCTGTATCTCAGTGGGCTGTGTTGGCTGCCTTGTGGGTTACACAAGATCGCTGTCCCTGTCTTGTCCATGTAACATCTCCTTTTCCTGAGTCTATGATAGCACCTACCTTACTCAGTGTGTCTACACCCAGGATAGTACCCTCATTGTTTGGGCACACCCAAAGATCTACAGGAAGCTACACGCCGTCAGCCTCAAGTACCTGGGGCTGATTTCCCTCCAGCATCATTGCTTCACCACGTGCACTGGTAATGAAAATCACCTCTGCAGTCGTGGGAAAGGGTAGATCAGTTATTGAAACTGATGATCCCATGTCCACAAACATTTCACATTGTTGGCCCCCTAATAAACCTCTTGTGTACATCTGTGGATGACCACGACAGGCAAGAGAGTTGACTATCAGCAGTTTGTCTGACCGAACTTGCTCTATAATCTGTTCAGCAGCCAAATCTGAAAGAGAGGGCACTTCTGTGGATTCCGCTTGCTTTGGTGACTGATTTTCACAACTTCCTCATTTTCACAGCACTGTCTCCAGCCGAGGCCTGAGAAGCCAAAGTTGTAACAACTCATCTCCATTACCCACCCACGTTCCTTGTTATGTGCCCCAGCTGCTGGCACACAAAGCAAGTTCTCTGTGAGGTCACAGCAGCTACCTTCACTACAGCTACTTTATAAATTTGCCCCCACCTTCTCTGGTTGATTTCCCTGACCCATGATGCTCTCGTGGAATAGGTCAATCCCACTGCTATCCACAAATCTAAAACTTCCTGGAGGATTGAGCTCAGACCTTCCTTCAGCATTTTCAGGTAGACTGGACCATCCCTCCTCATACACTCGATATTTTCATCCTGCATAACCTGCTGCAGGCTCATTAGCTGTCTGAATTACTGATATTATCGTTCCCCAGTTACTCTTACCTCCCCAGTCGTTGCCTCACTTCCTCTATAAAGAAGCAATATTGCTCTTCATTGTTGGCATTCCCGTGGTTGCCCATGTACCACCCTGCACCCTCTCGAGCATACTGTCTCATGTATTTCTCGGACACTTCGCTTTTACTGGAGATACCTTGTGGTGGCCATTACAGAGACTTGGATGGCTCAGGAATGGTTACTTCAAGTGCCGGGTTTTAGATGTTTCAGAAAGGAAAGGGAGGGAGGCAAAAGAGGTGGGGGAGTGACATTGTTGATCGGAGATAATGTTATGGCTGCAGAAAAGGTGGACGTCATGGAGGGATTGTCTGCAGAATCTCTGTGGTTGGAGGTTAGGAACAGGAAGGGGTCAATAACTTTACTGGGTGTTTTTTATAGACCACCCAATAGTAACAGGGATATCGAGGAGCAGATAGGGAAACAGATCCTGGAAAGCTGTAATAATAACAGAGTTGTCATGATGGGAGATTTTAATTTCCCAAATATCGATTGGCATCTCCCTAGAGCAAGGGGTTTAGATGGGGTGGAGCTTGTTAGGTGTGATCAGGAAGTTTTCTTGACACAATATGTAGATAAGCCTACAAGAGGAGAGACTGCACTTGATTTGGTATTGGGAAATGAAGCTGGTCAGGTGTCAGATCTCTCGGTGGGGGAGCATTTTGGAGACAGTGATAATAATTCTATATTCTTTACCATAGCATTGGAGAGAGATAGGAACAAACAAGTTAGAAAAGCATTTAACTGGAGTAAGCGGAATTATGAGGCTAACAGGCAGGAAATTGGAAGCTTAAATTGGGACAGATGTTCTCAGGGAAAAGTATGGAAGGAATGTGGCAAATATTCAGGGGATATTTGTGCAGAGTTCTACATAGGTACATTCCAATGAGACAGGGAAGTTATGGTAGGGTGCAGGAACCGTGGTGTACAAAGGCTGGAATAAATCTAGTCAAGAAGAAAAGTAAAGCTTACAAAAGGTTCAGAGAGCTAGGTAATGTTAGAGAACTAGAAGATTATAAGGCTAACAAGAAAGAGCTTAAGAAGGAAATTAGCAGAGCCAGATGGGGCCATGAGAAGGCTTTGGTGGGCAGGATTAAAGAAAACTCCAAGGCATTCTTCAAGTCTGTGAAGGGCAAGAGGATGAGACATGAAAGAATAGGACCTATCAAGTGTGACAGTGGGAAAGTTTGTATGGAACTGAAGGAAGTAGCAGAGGTACTTAATGAATACCTCTGATTAACGGGTCCCTTTCGGAATGGCAGGCTGTGACCAGTGGGGTACCGCAAGGTTCGGTGCTGGGACCGCAGCTGTTTACAATATACATTAATGATTTAGTTGAAAGGATTCAAAGTAACATTAGTGAATTTGCTGATGACACAAAGCTGGGTGGCAGTGTGAAATGTCAGGAGGATGTTATGAGAATGCAGGGTGACTTGGACAGTTTGGGTGAGTGGGCAAATGTGTGGCAGATGCAGTTTAATGTGGGTAAATGTGAGGTTATCCACTTTGGTTGCAAGAACAGGAAAGCAGATTACTATCTAAATGGAGTTAAGTTAGGAAAAGGGGAAGTACAACGAGATCTAGGTGTTCTTGTACATCAGTCAATGAAAGCAAACATGCAGGTACAGCAGGCAGTGAAGAAAGCTAATGGCATGTTGGCCTTCATAACAAGAGGAATTGAGTATAGGAGTAAAGAGGTCCTTCTGCAGCTGTACAGGGCTCTGGTGAGACCCCACCTGGAGTATTGTGTGCAGTTTTGGTCTCCAAATTTGAGGAAGGACATTCTTGCTATTGAGGGAGTGCAGCGTAGGTTCACAAGGTTAATTCCCGGAATGGCAGGACTGTCATATGTTAAAAGATTGGAGCGATTGGGCTTGTATACACTGGAATTTGGAAGGATGAGAGGGGATCTGATTGAAACATATAAGATTATTAAGGGATTGGACATGCTGGAGGCAGGAAGCATGTTCCCGCTGATGGGTGAGTCCAGAACTAGAGGCCACAGTTTAAGAATAAGGGGTAGGCCATTTAGAACAGAGATGCGGAAAAACTTTTTCACCCAGAGAGTGGTGGATATGTGGAATGCTCTGTCCCAGAAGGCAGTGGAGGCCAAGTCTCTGGATGCATTCAAGACAGAGTTATATAGAGCTCGTATAGATAGTGGGGTCAAGGGATATGGGGAGAGGGCAGGAACGGGGTACTGATTGTGTATGGTCTGCCATGATCACAGTGAACGGTGGTGCTGGCTAGAAGGGCCGAATGGCCTACTCCTCCACCTACTTTCTATTGTCTATTGTCTAATACTTTTCTTCAGTATTCACTGTGGAAAAGGATCTTGGTGATTGTATTGAGACTTGCAATAGACAGAAAAGCTTGAGCATGTAGATATTAAGAAAGAGAATGTGCTGGAGTTTTTGGAAAGCATCAAGTTGGATAAGTCATTGGGACTGCATGAGATGTACCCCAGGCTACTGTGGGAGGTGAGGGAGGGGATTGCTGAGCCTCTGGCGATGATCTTTGCATCATCAATGGGGATGGGAGAGGTTCCGGAGGATTGGAGGGTTGTGAATGTTGTTCTTTTATTGTAAAGAGTGTAAAGAGGGGTTTCTTCTTTTTTCTTTGTTACTGTGAATGTAATCAAAAGGGCTTCTTTGTTTTGTTAACTAGCAGGAATGGGGGTTTCTGCTTTTTTCCTTTGTTACTGTGTATGTAATCAAAAGGGCTTCTTTTGTTAACTAGCAGGAATGCTTCTTTGTTGCGAGAGAGTGCTGGAAGCTTGTTTGGGTTAAAATTTACTGATAATGAGAATTGTATTCCTTTGTAAACCAAATGGGGATTAATGTTCTTTCTTCTGAGTCTGTAAGCTTTTGTTGACGGGCTTTTGGGCAGATTGGCGCGAGGGGGTGAGAGAGAGGACGCAATGCTGTAAGCTGGGCAAGGACCGGACCCCAAGCGGGGGTCCGAGGCCAGGAGGTACTCCAAGGAGGGGGGATGAAGCTAGATGTGCTTGGTTGACCACTCGGAGGGTCCTGAGCTGTTTGGAGAGTCGAGGAGTTCGGAGGGTCCTGAGCTGCGAGTCGAGGAGTTCGGAGGGGATCAAATGGTGGCCAGAAGACTTCAGTAATTGAGCTCCAACGGCTGTGCACGAAGTGGTTTGGACTTTGATAAGTTTGGCGCCTTTTCTTTATTTTTTTCTTCATATATACTGTATCATTACTAATCACTTAGTTATAGTAACCTTTATAAATTGTACTCATTTAATCACATATGGTGTACTGTCTGGTTTTGGGCGAGGCGGGGACATCACACAGCATCCACACCAGCTGATTACCCAGTTTGGCGGGGCCGAAGGCTGCTCCCCCTAGACGAGAAAGAGCTGAGCAAGCCTGAGGTGACCCGGGGGTTACACGAGAAAGGGAGTAGAGATAGCCCAGGAAATTATAGACCAGTGAGTCTTACCTCAGTGGTTGGCAAGTTGATGGAGAAGATCCTGAGAGGCAGGAATTATGAACATTTGGAGAGGCATAATATGATTAGGAATAGTCAACATGGCTTTGTCAAAGGCAGGTTGTGCCTTACGAGCCTGATTGAATTTTTTGAGGATGTGACTAAACACATTGAGGAAGGAAGAGCAGTCGATGTAGTGTATATGGGTTTCAGCAAGGCATTTGAGAAGATACCCCATTCAAGACTTATTGAGAAAGTAAG
The DNA here is from genome assembly GCF_030144855.1 of Hypanus sabinus. Classification (NCBI taxonomy): domain Eukaryota; kingdom Metazoa; phylum Chordata; class Chondrichthyes; order Myliobatiformes; family Dasyatidae; genus Hypanus; species Hypanus sabinus. The sequence goes on along the minus strand of NW_026779048.1, from coordinate 229,827 downwards.
GAGGCACTTGAGGGGTTGTAGACAGGTCATATACTGCATGAAGGTCAGTTACCAGTGGGTTGCCTCAGGGATCTGTTCTGGGACCCTTACTCTTCGTGATTTTTATAAATGAACTGGGTGAGGAAGTGGAGGGATGGGTTAGTAAGTTTGCTGATGACACAAAAGTTGGAGGTGTTGTGGGTAGTGTGGAGGGCCGTCAGAGGTTACAGCTGGACATTGATAGGGTGTAAAACTGGGCTGAGCAGTGGCAGATGGAGTTTAACCCAGATAAGTGTGAAGTGGTTCATTTTGGTACGTCAAATATGATGGCAGAATATAGTATTAATGGTAAGACTCTTGGAAATGCGCAGGATTAGAGGGATCTTGGGGTCCACATCCATAGGATACTCAAAGGAGCTGCACAGGTTGACTCTGTGGTTAAGAAGGTATACGGTGTATTGGCCTTCATCAATCGTGGAATTGAATTTAGGAGCCGAGAGGTAATGTTGCAGCTATATAGGACCCTGGTCAGACCCCACTTGGAGTACTGTGCTCAGTTCTGGTTGCCTCACTACAGGAAGGATGTGGAAGCCATAGAAAGGGTGCAGAGGAGATTTACAAGGATGTTGCCTGGATTGGGGAGCATGCCTTATGAGAATAGGTTGAGTGAACTTGGCCTTTTCTCCTTGGAGTGACGGAGGATGAGAAGTGACCTGATAGAGGTGTATAAGATGATGAGAGGCATTGATCGTGTGGATAGTCAGAGGCTTTTTCCCAGGGCTGAAATGGTTGCCACAAGAGGACACAGTTTTAAGACGCTGGGGAGCAGGTACAGAGGAGATGCCAGGGGTGAGGTTTTTACACAGAGAGTGGTAAGTGTGTGGAATGGGCTGTCGGCAACGTGGTGGAGGCAGATACGATAGCATCTTTTAAGAGACTTTTGGATAGGTACATGGAGCTTAGTAAAATAGAGGACTATAGGTAAGCCTAGTAATTTCTAAGGTAGGGGCATGTTCGGCACTACATAGTGGGCCGAAGGGCCTGTATTGTGCTGTAGTCTTTCTATGTTTCTATGTTTACCAACCCATGGATATCTTTAGGGTGTACCTGATGAATTTCGATCATTTCCTTGTGGTTGCATCAGAATTCTGCATTCCCCCAGGCAACCTAAAGTGCGAGCAATTCTGGAAAAAATGCCCTGCCACTCCCTGGGCTTGAAGGTCTTATGGATGGTCATAATCAAAGTCAAGGTCAGGCTCAGGTCATCATGATTCATGACCTGACATTGCTTGACCTCAATAGGTTGCATCCTGACAAATATATCTCGGTCAAGCCACTCCCTGAAATTCCTGACCATTAATTCCCCCACTACGCAAAATATAAATGACAATACAAATTAACACTACACACTTAAAACCACAGAGTACGTGCACTGCAATCTGGCAGTTATGTGCATCTGAACTCATTGTGCCTGTATATTCCTTTGCATCTGACTGTTTCAGACATATTGTTAAAATATGCACACACTCGCAAATGAGTCTGGCAAAATACAGTTCTCAGAATGAGTATACACGCTCTCACTCTGGCGTTCTGAATCATCTGTAACCACCCTTTGCACTGGTATCCCTGTCTCACCAAATAAACACACAAAGTTTATTCTCTTGCATAAACACACACACACACTTTTAATATCTACCAACTCAGCTCTCCGCTGGGTTCATGATACCTCACGATCCCTTAGCCACTGATGCAAACAGGTCCAAATGTGAGTGCTAATTTAAAAAATGTTTACCCACTTCGACTGTTGAGATTGCTGATCACATGATGAGTCACAAAGGCATGCTGGACAGGTCCTTAAATGCTGTAATGCGAACAGTGTCACCAGAGAGACACTGCTGGCAGATATAAGTAGTCTTTTATTCAACAGAATGAGATATTCTCTGAAAGAAGACTGTTTGATCTAATGTTGCATGATATTTTATATGCTAAATATCAAAAGACAATTCCATATTTACAATGTACTTACAATGCTTCCTTTGAATTACTTATAACTTTTGCACCTCCTTCTTCATACCCACACTCCAAAACACCTCAAGTGAAGGTTAACCAGCATTGTCCAGTTTTTCAATTAACTGATGTTAATTGGAACCTATTTTCCAGAGCTGCATTTTAAATTTAATCTACAGTGCACTTTCAGGTATAAAGATTAGTTGCTGAAGTTAGTATTTTGCTGTACACCCTAAATCCAGAACATTCCCCAACAGACTTCTATCTCAGATTGTTTTTGTGGGTTCAGAGATGACTGAAAGAGTACATAGGCAAACACATCCTCTTCCACAGATGGGACATGACATGTCCTTTGGGGTTGTCAGTTTGAGCTGGTGGGTCTTTTCTGCCGCTTACACTAGGCCACACTGCTCATGATTCATGGACGAGCTTCTCACAGTTATGCTGAATAAAGCTTCTTTTCTTGAGCAGATATGGGCCAGAGGTTCCCAGGGGCACCCCCAGCCTTGAGGAGTTGGAGCTGGAAATGGCTGAACTCTTAATCTTTCAGGAGACTGAGTTTGTGACCCAAAATGCAGGACATAGGAAGTTCAGTGACAGTCAGGAAAGAGGAAGAGTTTAAAAAGCCAGTGCAGAGTACCCCAGGGGCCATCCCCTCAACAATAGGTATACCCCTTTGGATAGATTTACTGGGCGGGATGATGTAGAAGTGTAAAGTCACAGCAGTCAGGTGTCTGACACTGAAGGAAGGAGGGACAAGAGGCAAGCTGTGTTGATAGGAGATTTGTTATTTAGGCAAACATGAAGGAGGTTCTCTGCATGAGAACAAGATTCCCAGATGGCCTGTTCATATTGCAGAGGGCGGAGCTTAGGACAATGGCGCCTAACGGTGACTCCTTTGCTTGCATCTTTGGAAACACCTCTACTTCTATCTTTAATGTCTCTTTATTTTCAGGGTTCTTTTGAAGACCTGGCCTGCAGTTACACGAACTTTGGTTCTTTATGGGAATGGGACCCACTCTCAGGCCTCACAACCGGCCGCTTTTCGATATGCCAAGGACGCGGCCTGAAAGATTAGTGTGCCTTCAGGGTACCAGATTTTTCTGGCTCTGGAGGTGGGCGGATTCCAGGTTGGTGCCACCACAGAAAACTGGTGTGTCATGGGAGTACACAGAAAATCAAAAGCAGCAAGGTGGCTGCTGGTTGTGTGCCCATAGCCCCAATATTTTTGGTCACAGAGCTCGGAAAAAGTGACGCAACAGACTTTTAACATCATTTGTTTCTTATGTTTTGCTATGTCTCTCCTCTTGCTGTGAAACAGGGACATTTCTTTTTCCCTTATTCAGGAGAGAGAGAGAGAGAGAGAGCCTGTGTTATGTCGAATTATGGGTGAATGAGTAGTCTTTAGGGTACAGCGTCTGTGTCATTATTGATGCTTTGCTGCATGCTTGGGTGCTCGGTGAAGGGTGCTGATGCTTTTTTGCTGGTGGGGTGGTCGTTGCCTTGCTGCTGCGTATGAGTGGGAGGGGAAGCTGGAGGGGAGCTTTGGGGTTCTAACATTTAACTGTCATTCATTCTTTGGGGCACTCCTCTGTTTTCGTGGATGTTTGAGTAGAAAAAGAATGTCAGGATGTAAATTGTATACATTTCTCTGACATTAAGTGTACCTATTGAAACCTTCAGGTGCCAGGGTTCAGGACATCTCAGATGAAATCCTCAGAACTCTTAAGTGGGAGGGTCAACATCCAATGACATGGTAGGTAACAATGACATAGGTAGGAAGAATGACAAGGTTCTGCAAAGTGATCTTAGGGAGTTTGGTGCTAAGTTATTGTTCCACAAAAACTGATACCCAAATAAGTACAACTGTAACAAATGGATGCTGCAACTATTTGGTTTCGCTCAAACAAATGGACCCAGACTCGGTAGCTCCTCCAAGACTCACTTTATGTTAATACCGAGAAGAAAAATAGAGAGTTGCGAGAAATGCTTTATATTATACACTACCTACACCATGAATAGGTAGGGCTAACTTCAGCAACCCCTAGTAGTCTACACCGCTGAGTATACTTAGCAACGTCTGCGTGGTCCTTGAGGCAGGCAATCGACCGTGTACTGGCTAGGGTGGAGGTCCTTGGCGCCCGTTCAGCTACTTGGCCTGAAGGTAGGACCCAGGTGAGTTGTTTGCCTAAGAAATAACTTGCCCACCTTTTATAGCCCTGTTGCCACCTCCCAGTCCAGCTGTTAGGGGCAAAGCATCCAATCCGACGTTTATACGACCCTAACCTCTTGGTTTGGTGTCCTTCAGCAATTGGCCCCTGCCTCCTCAGCGAACCAGCGAACCAAACAGTGTAAAAAAAAACATTCTTTAGAGACAAGGTGATTAATTACTTTTACACAAATCAGCACTTTTGGTTTGCTTTCAGGCCATTTAATCAGGTAGAGCAGAGTCACATTGTTCTACCCTTGTCTAGTATCAAGGGTCAATTTGTCCCTTGTAGACCTTCAAAACAGGACAGACCCACAAATTTCTAACTGTTAGCCATTTCCTTGCCATATCCAATTTTCAGACCCACACATCTCACCCATACACTTACCAATACAGTTATAGGGCAGGACCCCCAGGGATGTGATCTCAGGTTTGTTACCTGTGCCATGTGCTAGTGCAGACAGAAATCCGAAGATTATACAGTTTAACACATGGCTAAGGAGTTGGTATAGCAGTGAATGCATAAATTTTTAGATCATTGGGCTCTCTTCCAGGGAAGGTGGGCCTAAACAGAAGAGACCTTTTGCACTTGAACTAGAAGGAAACTAATATCCTAATGAGAAGATTCCCTAGTGTTGCACGGTGGGGTTTAAAGTATGGTCACAAAGAATGGGAATCAGAGTGCCACAACAGTTAATGGTGAGGATGTGGAGACCTCAGCCAAAGTTAGGAACCAAAAGGTTGCGCAACACATTCAAAATGCTGGTGGATCACAGCAGGCCAGGCAGCATCTATAGGAAGAAGTACAGTTGACGTTTTGGGCTGAAATGTCGACAGCGCTTCTCCCTATAGATGCTGCCTGGCCTGCTGTGTTCCACCAGCATTTTGTGTGTGTTGCTTGTATTTCCAGCATCTGCAGATTTCCTCGTGTTTGTGAACCAAAAGGTTGAACGTGGTGCAACTAATATACTGAGCTGCCAATATTTCAATGCAAGAAGTATCATAGGAAAGGCAGAGGAACTCAGGGCATGGACCAACACCCAGAATTATGACATTGCAGCCATTAATGGGCTTGGTTGCTGGAGAAGCAGGACTGCCAGCTCAATATTCTGGAGTTTCCTTATTTTAGAAGTGACAGAGTGCAAGGGCTTAAAAGAGGAGGGGTGGCATTACTAGTTAGGGAAAATAACACGGCAGTGCTCAATCAGGACAGACTGGAGAACTCGTCTAGTGAGGCGTTATGGATAGAAGTGAGAAATAAGAAAGGTATGACCACATTAATGGGACTATATTACAGACCATCTCACAGTCCAAAGGAATTTAGAGGAACTGAATTGTAGAGAGATCTCAGACTGCTGCAAGAAACATAAGGTTACTATAGTTGGTGATTTTTAACTTTCCACATATTAACCGGAACTCCCATACTCTAAAAGGACTGGAGCTTGTTAAATGTGTTCAGGAACATTTTCTTCATCAGTATGTGGAAGTCCCAAAGAAAGAGTGTGCGATTGGGGAATGAGAACAGAGCAGGTGACAGCACTTTGTGTTGAGGAACAATTTGCAACTAGTGATCATAATGCCATTATTTTCCAAGTAATTATGCAGAAAGATAGGCCTGGTCCACGAGCTGAGAATCTAAATTGGTGAAAGATCAGTTTTGATGGTTTCAGGAAGGGGTGACAAGTGTGGTTTGTTACAGAGCAACTCACACAAAATACTGGAGGAACTCAGCAGGCTAGACAGCATCTATGGAAAAAGTACAGTCAACATTTCAAGCTGAGACCCTTTGGCAGAACTGGAGAAAAAAAAGCTGAGGAGTAGATTTTAAAAGGGGCAGGGATGGGAGAGAGAAACTCCAGGTGATAGGTGAAACCTGGAGAGGGAGGGATAAAGTAAAGCGTTGATTGGTGAAAGAGACAGAAGGCCATGGAAGAAGAAAAAGGGGGAGGAACACCAGAGGGAAGTGGTGGGCAGGCAAGGAGATAAGGTGAGAGAGGGAAGAGGTGATGGGGAATAGTGAAGGGGGGCAATAACAGGAAGTTTGAGCAATCGATGTTCATGCCATCAGGCTGGAATATAAGGTGATGTTCCTCCAACCTGAATGTGGTCTCATCGGGACAGTGGAGGAGGCTGTTAATGGACATATCGGAATGGGAATGGGAAGTGGAATTAAAATGAGTGTCCACTGGGAGATCCCGCTTGTTCTGGTAGATCATAGGTGCTCAGCGAAGCGGTCTCCCAATCTACGTCGAGTCTCATTGTTATACATGAGGTCACACCGTGAGCACCGAACACAGTAAGTGACCCCAAAAGACTCACAGGTGAAGTGTCACCTCACATGGAAGGACTGTTTGGAGTCCTGAATGGTAGTGAGATGGAGGAAGTGGGGCAGATGAAGCACTAGTTCTGCTTGCAAGGATAAGTGCCAGGAGGGAGATCAGTGGGGAGGGAAGATTGGACCAGGGAGTTGCGTAGGGAGTGATCCCTGCGGAAAGCAGAAAATGTGGGCGGGGGGAGATGCGCTTGGTGGTGGCGGAAGTTTTGGAAAATTATGTAACGGACGTGGAGGCTGGTGGGGTGGTAGGTGAGGACAAGAGGAACTCTATCCCTGGTAGTGTGGCGGGAGGATGGAGTAAGGAAAAGCAGATGTACATGAAATGGGAGAGATGCGGTTGAGGGCAGCATTGATGGTGGAGGAAGGGAAGCCCCTTTCTTTGAAAAAAGGAGGCCATCTCCTTCATTCTAGAATGAAAAGCCTCATCCTGAGAGCAGATGCGGTGGAAACGGAGGAAATGAGAGAAGGGGGTTGCATTTTTGCAAGTAGCAGGGTAGCTGTGAGAGGCTGTGGGTTTGTAATAGACATCGATATCTCCAGAGGTAGAGACGGAGATCGAGTAAGGGAAGGGAGGTGTCGGAAATGGACCAGCTGAATTTGAGGGCAGGGTGGAAGTTGGAGGCAAAGTGGGTGAAGTCGATGAGTTCAGAACAGGTGCAGGAAGCAGCACCAATGCAATCGTCGACATAGTGGAGAAAAAGTGGGGGACAGGGACAGAGACCAGTGTAGGCTTGGAACATAGACTGTTCCACGTAGCCAACAAACAGGCATAGCTGGGACCCATGCAAGAGCCTTGCCTTGATGTACTCTCTCTAGCTGTCTCCTAATCTGACCTGCAGTCGTAGTTAGGCGGGGGAGACTGGCCGTCACCGTCGAGGCAGAATGGCAAACGGTCCCTTTTCTATAGGTCACATGAGAATGCAACTTTATTCCCACTTACCAAGTACAGCTTTGCCAGAAAACAAGCTGTCCCATGCCATACTTGCCAGATCATTTCTAATATTTGGATACCAAACAAAATTGGCCTTTAATAAAAATAACAATAATAATAATAATTTATTGTTCCCGAGTAGGAAATACTTTCGTTACAGCGACAACATTTAAAAAGACACTTAGCAGTGTGCTGAACTAATAGTAAATACAGAACAATAGTAGTGTAAAATAGTGATAATATAAAAGTAGTGTACCAATGTGCAATAAAAATGTACAAAATAATAAAGCAGAGACTGTTTTACTAAGTACGTTTTCCAGTCACACAGAGATGAACTGATGTATATGTTTATTTCATTTGGTAGGAAAGATTTTCTGTAACAATCCTTGTGACAGTGGAGCTGAATGTGTCTGTTCGAAAGATGCTCTACACTTTATTCAGTAGGTCATGGAGAGGACGTGTCAGACTGTCCGTAATGGTTAACAGTTTGTTTAGTGACTCCTCTCCACCGCTAACTCAATGAGTCTGGATTGTAGCTCAAGGGCAGTTCCAGCCTATTCGATGAGTTTATTCAGTCTTTTAGTATCACCAGCACCAATGCTACTTTCCCAACATAAAGCAGCAAAGAAGATTACACCCGCTACAACAGTGATAAAAGACTCAGAGTTGTACTGAAAGTCTGAGGTGTACAGTGTGAACAGAAATGAACTAAGGACAGTTACTTGTGGCACTCCAGTGTCACTCACCATCATCTCAGACAGAGAAATACCCAGTCGTACAAACTGGGATCTACCTGTCAGCTAGTCAGTAATCCAGGAAATAATGGATTTGTCTATGCCCATCCTTTGCAGCTTCCTGAGAGCAGATATGGCGGAAACGGAGGAATTGAAAGAAATGGGTGGCATTTTTACAATTAGCTGGGTAGCTAGCTGTGAGAGGCCATGGGTTTGAAATAGACCTCGGTGTCTCCGGAGACAGATACAGGGCGGTCAAGAAAGAGAAGGGAAGTGTTGGAAATGTACAGGGTGAATTTGATGACAGGGTGGAATTTGGAGGGAAAGTGAATGAAGTCGAGTTGATGAGTTCAGCACGGGTGCGTTGCAGTCGTCAATGCCGTGGAGATAAAGTGGGGGACAGGAACAGAGAGCAGTGTAGGCTTGGAACATAGACTGCTCGGCGTAGCTGACAAAAAGGCAGGCTTAACGGGGACCTATGAGAGAGTCTTGCCTTGCTGTAGTCTCTCCAGCTGAACTGACTCCTAACCTGACCTGTAGTCACAGTCAGGTGGGAGAGGGTGGTCATCCCCATGGAGGCTGGGGAGGGAGGAGGTGGGTTGATTGGAAAACAAGCCACTCACCAGAGGGGAGGGAGCAGGAAGTGTTCCATAGTACCGGTATCTTTTTGTGACTGAGACCCAGATTGAAAAGCTGCTGCAAAATACCAGCCAGCTGTTGTGGCACATATTTTGGCACCGGTTCCTATCCCCTGTAACTGTAGTGTAAAGCCTCAGTTGCTTAGATATTAGTCCCCCTCCAATTCAGGTGCAAGCTGTCCCTTTTGTACAGGTCCCATGAGAAAGCAATGATTCAAAGTTCCTCCAGCACATTATGTGTGTTACTTAACATCTACTTTTCAAATATTTTAAAATACCCCAAGGGGGAATTGCATCATTCCCAGAAGTACTGCAATACTAGGTTGATGCTTGGAGAGGACAGAGCAAGCTCCTGCTCCAACTCCCTGTTCCAAAAATCAGTTTAATACTTTATCCCCAAATAAGGGACGTACCAGGTGTTAAACTGTTAACAGAATTTTTTTTATTAAACAAAATATACTTTATTCAAAAATAAAATTATATACAACATTCAATGACTTTCAGTCCTTTACAAATGTTTCCATTACAGTCTTTACATTTCCACACTTCTCGCCACCCAGGTGGCACTCTGTTATTCCATATTTACATTCCCCTGTTGAGGGGTATACACCCCAACCCCAACCCCTCAACTCCCACAGGAGAAGGACCCTAGACTGTGACCCTTCCCCACCGGGCCCTTGCAGTGGCTGCACCAAGTTTGAGTGCGTCCCTCAGCACGTACTCCTGCAGCCGAGAATGTGCCATTCAGCAGCATTCCCCCACGGACATCTCCATGTGCTGGTAGACCATCAAGTTTCGGGCTGACCAAAGAGCGTCCTTCACCGAGATGATGATCTGCTAGCAGCACCAGATGTTGGTCTCGGTGTGCGTCCCCGGGAACAGCCAGTAGATCAGAGAGTCCTCTGTTACGCAGCTGCTGGGGATGAACCTCGACACTGTCCCTTCCATCCTCCTCCACACCTTCTCCACGAACCCAGAGGAGGTTAGTTCACCAGTAGAGCAAGTAAGTAGACAATGTGTGAGGGAGAAGAGGCAGGTGATGGAGAAAGGATGTGCTCAGCCCGAAGATGTAGGGGAGAAGAAAGAAAAGGATAATAAATTTGAATGTATTGTTAGGGATGAAAAGAGAGGAGGAGGTGGAGAGAATCTTAAATGTATCTATTTTAATGCTAGGAGCATTGTAAGAAAGGTGGATGAGCTTAAAGCGTGGATTGATACCTGGAATTATGATGTTGTAGCTATTAGTGAAACATGGTTGCAGGAGGGGTGTGATTGGAAACTAAATATTCCTGGATTTAGTTGCTTCAGGTGTGATAGAGTAGGAGGGGCCAGAGGAGGAGGTGTTGCATTGCTTGTCCGAGAAAATCATATGACGGTGCTTTGGAAGGATAGATTAGAGAGCTCCTCTAGGGAGGCTATTTGGGTGGAATTGAGGAATGGGAAAGGTGTATTAACACTGATAGTGTATTATAGGCCACCTAATGGGGAGCGTGAGTTGGAAGAGCAAATGTGTAAGGAGATAGCAGATATTTGTAGAAACACAAGATGGTGATTGTGGGAGATTTTAATTTTCCACACGTAGATTGGGAAGCTCATTCTGTAAAAGGGCTGGATGGTTTAGAGTTTGTGAAATGTGTGCAGGATAGTTTTTTGCAACAATACATAGAAGTACCGACTAGAGAAGGGGCAGTGTTGGATCTCCTGTTAGGGAATGCGATAGGTCAGCTGACAGATGTATGTTTTGGGGAGCACTTCGGGTCCAGTGATCACAATAGCATTAGCTTCAATATAATTATGCAGAAGGACAGGACTGGACCTAGAGTTGAGATTTTTGATTGGAGAAAGGCTAACTTTGAGGAGATGCGAAGGAATTTAGAGAGAGTGGATTGGGTCAAGTTGTTTTATGGGAAGGATGTAATAGAGAAATGGAGGTCATTTAAGAGTGAAATTATGAGGGTACAGAATCTTTATGTTCCTGTTAGGTTGAAAGGAAAGGCTAAAGGTTTGAAAGCACCATGGTTTTCAAGGGATATTAGAAACTTGGTTCGGAAAAAGAGGGATGTCTACAATAGATATAGGCAGAATGGAGTAAAGGAATTGCTCGAGGAGTATAAAGAATGTAAAAGGAATCTTAAGAAAGAGATTAGAAAAGCTAAAAGAAGATACGAGGTTGGTTTGGCAAATAAGGTGAAAGTAAATCCGAAAGGTTTCTACAGTTATATTAAAAGCAAGAGGATAGTGAGGGATAAAATTGGTCCCTTAGAGAATCAGGGTGGTCAGCTATGTGTGGAGCCGAGGGTGATGGGAGAGATTTTGAATGATTTCTTCTCTTCAGTATTCACTAAGGAGAAGGATATTGAATTGTGTAAGGTGTGGGAAACAAGTAAGGAAGTTATGGAACCTATGACAATTAAAGAGGTGGAAGTACTGGCACTTTTAAGAAATTTAAAAGTAGATAAATCTCCAGGTCCTGACAGGATATTCCCCAGGACCTTGAGGGAAGTTTGTGTAGAGATAGCAAGAGCTCTGACGGAGATCTTTCAGATATCATTAGAAACGGGGATTGTGCCGGAGGATTGGCGTGTTGCTCATGTGTTTCCATTGTTTAAAAAGGGTTCTAGAAGTAAGCCTAGCAATTATAGACTTGTCAGTTTGACATCAGTGGTGGGTAAATTAATGGAAAATATTTTTAGAGATAGTATTAATAATTATCTGGATAGACAGGATCTGATTAGGAGTAGCCAGCATGGATTTGTGCGTGGAAGGTCATGTTTGACAAACCTTATTGAATTTTTTGAAGTTACGAGGAATGTTGACGAGGGTAAGGCAGTGGATGTAGTCTATATGGACTTCAGCAAGGCCTTTGACAAAGTTCCACATGGAAGGTTAGTTAAGAAGGTTCAGTCGTTAGGTATTAATGCTGGAGTAATAAAATGGATTCAACAGTGGCTAGATGGGAGCTGCCAGAGAGTAGTGGTGGATAATTGTTTATCAGGATGGAGGCCGGTGACTAGCGGGGTGCCTCAGGAATCTGTACTGGGTCCAATGTTGTTTGTAATATACATAAATGCTCTGGATGATGGGGTGGTAAATTCGATTAGTAAACATGCGGATGATACTAAGGTAGGAGGTGTTGTGGATAATGAGGTGGGTTTTCAAAGCTTGCAGGGAGATTTATGCCAGTTAGAAGAATGGGCTGAACGTTGGCAGATGGAGTTTAATGCTGAGAAGTGTGAGGTTCTACATTTTGGCAGGAATAATCCAAATAGAACATACAGGGTAAATGGTAGGGCATTGAGGAATGCAGTGGAACAGAGAGATCTAGGAATAACAGTGCATAGTTCCCTGAAAGTGGAGTCTCATGTAGATAGGGTGGTGAAGAAGGCTTTTGGAACGCTGGCCTTTATAAATCAGAGCATTGAGTACAGAAGTTGGGATGTAATGTTAAAATTGTACAAGGCATTGGTAAGGCCAAATTTGGAATATTGTGTACAGTTCTGGTCACCGAATTATAGGAAAGATATCAATAAATTAGGGAGAGTGCAGAGATGATTTACTAGGATGTTACCTGGGTTTCAGCGCTTAAGTTACAGAGAAAGGTTGAACAAGTTAGGTCTCTATTCATTGGAGCGTAGAAGGTTGAGGGGGGATTTGATCGAGGTATTTAAATTTTTGAGAGAGATAGATAGAGTTGACGTGAATAGGCTGAATTCCATTGAGAGTAGGGGAGATTCAAACGAGAGGACATGATTTGAGAGTTAGGGGGCAGAAGTTTAAGGGAAACACGAGGGGGTATTTCTTTACTCAGAGAGTGATAGCTGTGTGGAATGAGCTTCCTGTAGAAGTAGTAGAGGCCAGTTCAGTTGTGTCATTTAAGGTAAAATTGGATAGGTATATGGACAGGAAAGGAGTGGAGGGTTATGGGCTGAGTGCGGGTAGGTGGGACTAGGTGAGATTAAGAGTTCGGCACGGACTAGGAGGGCCGAGATGGCCTGTTTCGGTGCTGTGATTGTTATATGGTTATATGGTTTGGTCCGGGTGGATCACCTGCTCCAGTGCAGACTTGACCCCGTTGGCGAGAGCCTTGGACAGGATCTTGTCGTCCATATTCAGGAGTGAGATGGGCCTCCAATTTCTAATGTCTTCCCTCTCCCCCTTCTGCTTGTGGATGAGGGTGATGATGCCCTTCCGCATGGATTCGGACATGCTGCCTGCCAGGAGCGTAGCGTTGTTCACTTCCAGCAGGTCGGGGCCCATCTGGTTCCACAGAGCCGAATACAACACGACCGGTAAGCCATCGCTTCCGGGGTCTTACCCGACTCAAAGGAATGGACGGAGCCGGGCAGCTCGTCCAGGGTCAGCGGCTGCTCCAGACTCTCCCGTCGCTTCCGGGGTCTTACCCGACTCAAAGGAATGGACGGAGCCGGGCAGCTCGTCCAGGGTCAGCGGCTGCTCCAGACTCTCCCGTCGCTTCCGGGGTCTTACCCGACTCAAAGGAACAGACGGAGCCGGGCAGCTCGTCCAGGGTCAGTCGGCTCGTCCAGGGTCAGGCGGCTCGTCCAGGGTCAGTCGGCTCGTCCAGGGTCAGTGACTCGTCCAGGGTCAGTGGCTCGTCCAGGGTCAGTCGGCTCGTCCAGGGTCAGTCAGCTCGTCCAGGGTCAGTCGGCTCGTCCAGGGTCAGTCGGCTCGTCCAGGGTCAGTCGGCTCGTCCAGGGTCAGTCAGCTCGTCCAGGGTCAGTCGGCTCGTCCAGGGTCAGTGGCTGCTCCAGACTCTCCCGCTTGCCGTCGTCCAAGACCTGCGTGATAGACGACGGGAAGCTGCGGGAGGCTGTGGAGTCTGTGGCCTTTTCTCCGTACAGACCGGCATTGAAGGACCTGCAGATCCTCAGTATGTCTGTCTGCGAGGACGTGACTGAGCTGTCCTCTTCCTTAAGGTTGTGGATCACAGAGCTCCCCCTGTTCACCTTCTGGAAGAAGAAGTGAGAGTACGTCTCGTCCTGCTCCACGGTTTGGACCCTTGAACGGAAGATGGTCTTGGAGGATTCGGTGGCAAAGTGCTGGGTTTGCCGGCCCTTCACCTCCCGCAGTTCCCTCTGCCCCTGCCTTGCTCTCTGGATACCCTTGCGGATGAAGAACCTCTTGATGCTCTCCTTGGTGGCTTCCCACCAGTGAACCGGGGAATCAAAGAAGGCTTTCAAGTTTCTCCAACCCGTGTACTCCTTCTCTAGTTCCTCAATGTTCTCTGGGGTCAGCAGCTTGATGTTCAGCTTCCACGTCCCCCTCCCTACCTTCCGGTCCTCCCGCAGGTGGCAGGTGGCTCGCAGGAGGCAGTGGTCAGAGAGGAACACCGGCGTGATGTCGGTGGATCTGACTGTGAGGGGCTCTGACAGGAAGAGGAAGTCGATCCGGGAGCGGGCTGAGCCGTCCGGTTGTGTCCAGGTGGCTTGTGGCTGCGCTTCACCTGTGGGGTCGCCAAAGGCGTCGCGCAGCTTGGCTGTCTTTACCGTATCCATCAGGAGTCTGGAGGTACTGTCCAGCCTGCTGTCGGCGCTGCCGGATCGTCCAGCCGCATCAATGGTGCAGTTGGAGTACTGGTTAGGCACAGGAGTACATTCAGTCAGAGACTCATTCCACCGAGATGTAACACTGAGCGTCATAGGAAGTCATTCCTGCCTGTGGCCATCAAACTTTACAACTCCTCCCTTGGAGTGTCAAACACTCTGAGCCAATAGGCTGGTCCTGGACATTTCCACTTGGCATGATTAACTTATTATTATTTAATTATTTATGGTTTTATATTGCTATATTTCTTCGCTACTCCTGGTTGGTGCGGCTATAATGAAACCCAATTTCCCTCGGGATCAATAAAGTATGTCTGTCTGTACTTAATTCACTATAGAAAAGGCTCTTGGTGATAATAGTGACGACTTGCTGCAGACTGAACAGCTTGAGCATGTAGATATTAAGAAAGAGGATGTGCTGGAGCTTTTGGAAAGCATCAAGTTGGATAAGTTGTCAGGCCCGGATGAGATGTACCCCAAGCTACTGTGGGAGTTGAGGTAGAAGATTGCTGAGCCTCTGGCAATGATCTTTGCATCATCAATGGGGACGGGAGAGGTTCCCAAGGATTAGAGGGTTGCGAATGTTATTCCTTTCTTCAAGAAAGGGAGTAGAGATAGCCCAGGAAATTATAGACCAGTGAGTCTTACCTCAGTGATTGGTAAGTTGATGGAGAAGACCCTGAGAGGCAGGATTTATGAACATTTGGAGAGATATAACATGATTAGGAATAGTCAGCATGGCTTTGTCAAGGGCAGGTCGTGTCTTACAAGCCTGACTGAATTTTTTGAGGATGTGACTAAACATTTTGATGAAGGAAGAGCAGTAGATGTAGTGTATATGGATTTCAGCATGGCATTTGATAATGTACCCCATGCAAGGCTTATTGAGAAAGTAAGGAGGCATGGGATCCAAAGGGACATTGCTTTGTGAATCCAGAACTGGCTTGCCCACAGAAGGCAAAGAGTGGTTGTAGATGGGTCATATTCTGCATGGAGGCCAGTGACCAGTGGTGTGACTCAGGGATCTGTTCTGGAACCCTTACTCTTCGTGATTTTTATAAATGACCTGGATGAGGAAGTGGAGTGATGGGTTAGTAATTTTGCTGATGACACAAAGGTTGGAGGTGTTGTGGATAGTGGGGAGGGCTGTCAGAGGTTACAGCGGGAGATTGTTAGGATGCAAAACTGGGCTGAGAAGTGGCAGATGGAGTTCAACCCAGAGAAGTGTGAAGTGGTTTATTTTGGTAGGTTAAATATGATGGCAGAATATAGTATTAATGGTAAGACTCAGAGGGATCTTGGGTTCTGAGTCCATAGGACACTCAAAGCAGCTGTGCAGGTTGACTCTGTGGTTAAGAAGGCGTACGGTGTATTGGCCTTCATCAATCGTGGGATTGAGTTTAGGAGCTGAGAGGTAATGTTGCAGCTATATAGGATCCTGGTCAGACCCCACTTGGAGTACTCTGCTCAGTTCTGGTCGAATCACTACAGGAAGGATGTGGAAGCCATAGAAAGGGTGCAGAGGAGATTTACAAGGATGTTGCCTGGATTGGGGAGCATGCCTTATGAGAATAGGTTGAGTGAACTCGGCCTTTTCTCCTTGGAGCGACGGAGGATGAGAGGTGACCTGAGAAGTGTTGAACATGTGGATAGTCAGAGGCTTTTTCCCAGGGTTGAAATGGTTGCCACAAGAGGACGCAGGTTTAAGGTGCTGGGGAGTAGGTACAGAGGAGATGTCAGGGGTAAGTTTTTCACTCGGAGAGTGGTGAGTGCGTGGAATGGGCTATCGGCGACAGTGGTGGAGGTGGATACAATAGGGTCTTTTAAGAGACTTTTGGATGGGTACATGGAGCTTAGAAAAATAGAGGGCTATGGGTAAGCCTAGTAATTTCTAAGGTAGGGACATGTTCAGCACAACCTTGTGGGCCGAAGGGCCTGTATTGTGCTGTAGGTTTTCTATGTTTCTATGACTAATATCAAAGAAGATACTAAAAGCTTTTTTAAGTATATAAAGGTTAAAAGAGAGTCGAGGGTAGATATAGGACCAATACTAAATGATTCTGGATATATTGTAATGAGAGACGCAGAGATGGCAGAGGAACTGAATGCATATTTTGCATCAGTCTTCACAGTGGAAGACATCTGCAGTATACCAGACATTTATGGGTGTCAAGGAAGTGAAGTTTGTGCAGTGAAAATCACGACTGAAAAGGTGTTCAGGAAGCATAATGGTCAGAGGGTGGATAAATCTCCTGGATGTGATGGAATGAACCCTCAGTTTCTGAAGGAAGTAGCTGGAGAGATTACGGAGGCGTTAATGATGATGTTTCAAGAATCGATGTACCTGATGACTGGAAAATTGCTAATGTTACTCTGCTAGTTAAGAAGAGTGGGTGGGAGAAGAAAAGAAACTATAGACCTGTTAGCCTGATATCAGTGGTTGGGAAGTTGTTGGAATCGATAGTTAGGGATAGGCCAAAGCCAGCATGGTTTCCTGGAAGGAAAATCCTACCTGACAAACCTACTGCAATTCTTTGAGGAAATTACAAGCAGGGTAGACAAAGGAGATGCAGTAGACGTGGTGTACTTGGATTTTCAGAGGGCCTTTGACAAGGTGCGGCACAGGAAGCTGCTTAGCAAGTGAAGAGCAAAGGATATTGGGTGTTTTTATTATAGCCTCCCCCCCACCCCCCCGATAGTAACAGGGACATCGAGCAGTAGAATGAGGCAGATCCTGCAATGGTGCAATAATAATAGGGTTGTTGTGATGGGTGATTTTAACTTTCCTAATATTGACTAACATCTCTTTAGAGGGGGTAGAGTTTCCTGACACAACATGTAGATAAGCCAACGAGAGGAGAGGCTGTACTTGATCTGGTATTGGGAAATGAACCTGGTCAGGTGTCAGGTCTCTCAGTGGGAGAGCATTTTGGAGATAGTGATCACAACTCTATCTCCTTCACCATAGGCTAGAGAGGGATAGGAGCAGACAATTTGGGAAAACATTTAATTGGGGTGGGGGGATATATGATGCTATTAGGCAGGAACCTGGGAACATATATAGGGAGCAGATGTTCTCAGGGAAACGCACAGCAGCAATATGGAAAATGTTCGGGGAACATTTGCATGGAGTTCTACATAGGTATGTTCCATTGAGGCAGGGAAAGGACGGTAGGGTAAAAGGACATTGGTGTAGAAAGGACGTAGAAAATCTAGTTAAGAAGAAAAGAAAAGGTTACAAAAGATTCAGGAAACTAGGTACTGTTAGAGTTCCAGAAAATTACAAGGTATCCAGGAAGGAGATTAAGAATGAAATAAGGAGAGCTTGAAGGGGTCAAGAGAAGGCTTTGGCGAGCAGGATTAATGAAAACCCCAAGGCATTCTAGTATGTGAGAGCAAGAGGATGAGCCATGGGAGAATAGGACCGATCAGGAGTGAGAGTGGAAACGTGAGCATGGAGTGGGAGAAGGTAGTGGAGGTACTTAATGAATACTTTGCTTCAATATTCACCACTGAAAAGGACCTTGGCAATTGTGGGGATGACTGAAATGCTTGAGTGTACAGACATTAAGGAAGAGGATGTGCTGGAGCTTTTGAAAAGCATTAAGTTAGATATGTCACCAGGACTGGATGAGATGTTCCCCAGGCTACTGTGGGAAGCGAGGGAGGAGGTTGCTGAGACTCTGGCGATGATCTTTGCATCAGCAATAGGGATCAGAGAAGTACCAGATAATTGGAAGGTTGCAAACCATGCTCCCTTGTTCAAGAAAGGGAGTAGAGATAACTCAGGAAATTATAGACCAGTGAGTCTCACTCCAGTGGTGAGCAGGTTCTTGGAGAAGATCCTGAGAGGCAGAATATGTGACATTTGGAAAGACATAATCTAAGTAGGGATAGCCAGCATGGCTTTGACAAGGACAGGTCGTGCCTTATGAGCCTGATTGAATTCTTTGAGGATGTAACAAAACACATTGGTGATGGTAGAGCAGTGGATACAGTGTATATGGATTTCAGTAAAGCACTTGATGAGGTTTCCTTTGCGAGGTTCATTCAGAAAGTAAAGAGGCATGGGATCCAAGGAGACTTTGCTTTGTGGATCCAGAACTGGCTTCTCCACAGAAGGCAAAAGATGGTTGTGGATATTTCGTATTCTGCATGGAGAATGGTGACCAGTTGTGTGCCTCGGGGATCTGGTCTGGGACCCGTCCCCTTTGTGATTTTTACAAATGACCTGGATGAGGAAGTGGAGGGATTGGTTAGTAAATTTGCTGATGACACAAAGGTTGGAGGTGTTGTGGACAGTGTGGAGGACTGATGGAGATTACAGTGGGACAACGATAGGATGCAGAACTGGGCTGAGAAGTGATTGATGGAGTTCAACCCAGGTAAGTGTGAAGTGGTTCATTTTGGTATGTCAAATTTGAAGACAGAATATAATATTAATCGTAAGACTCTTGTCAGTTTGGATATACAGCAAGATCTTGGGGTCCATGTCCATTGGACACTCAAAGCTGCTGTGCAGGTTGACAGTGTTGTTAAGAAGGTGTAAAGTTTGTTGGGCCTCATCAACCATGGGATTGAGTTCAAGAGCCATGAGGTAATGTTACAGTTATATAAGACCTTAGTTAGACCCCACTTGGAGTACTGTGCTCAGTTCTGGTCGCCTCATTACAGGGAGGATGTGGAAGCCATAGAAAGGGTGCAGAGGAGATTTACCAGGATGTTGCCTGGATTGGGGAGCATGCCTTATGAGAATAGGTTGAGTGAACTTGGCCTTTTCTCCTTGGAGCGACGGAGGATGAGAGGTGACCTGATAGAGGCGTATAAGATGATTAGAGGCATTGATCGTGTGGCTAGTCAGAGGCTTTTTCCCAAGGTTGAAATGGCTAACATGAGGGGGCATATTTTTAAGGTGCTTGGAAGTAGGTACAGGGGGATGTCAGGGGTAACTTTTTCACACAGAGAGAGGTGGGTGTGTGGAAGGCACTGTCAGTGATGGTGGTAGAGGCGGATACAACAGGGTCTTTTAAGAGACTCTTAGATAGTTACATGGAGCTTAGAAAAATAGAGGGCTATGCGGTAGGGAAATTCCAGGCAGTTTCTAGAGTAGGTTACATGGTCAGCACAACATTGTGGGTCAAAGGGCCTGTAATGTGCTGCAGATTTTCTATGTTTCTACGTTAAATTGCTCACCATACTCCAAGTGAGCATTAACTCTCAATGCTGCATTAAGTCTCACATTACATCCTTGCTTTTATATTCTAGTCCTCTTGAAACGAATGCCAACATTGTATTTGCCTTCCTCACCACCAACTCAATCTGAAAATTAACCTTTAGGGAATCCTGCACAAGGACTCGCAAGTCCCTTTACGCATGAGTTCTTTTCTTTAGTATTTTCTCCATTTAGATAATAGTCAACCCTTTCCACTCCTACCAAAGAGCATGACGCTACACTTCCCGACATTGTAGTTCATCTGCCATTTCTTTGCCCATTCTCCTAATCTAAGTACTTCTGTCGCCTCTCTACCTCCTTACAACAACCTGTCCTTCCACCTATCCTCATATCATCTGCAACCTTTGTAACAAAGGCATCAATCCCATCACCCAAATCATAGAATATAACATATAAAGAATTGATCCCATCACAGACCCCGTGAAACACCACTAGTCTCCAGTAGCCAATCAGAAAAGGCTCCCTTGATTCCCTCTCTTGGTTCCTGCCAATCAGCCACTGCTTCACCCATGCCAGAATCTTTCCTGTAACACCATGATTCGTAGCTTGTTAAGCAGCCTTGTGTTGCATCTTGTCAAAAGCCGTCTGAAAACCCAAGTACACAACATTACGCAATTCTCCATACTTAACTTGAAACTAATGGAATTATGAGCACCAGATCCAAAGTGTCCCCGTACACTCAGTTCTATGACCTGCATGGGGGAGCTGCGTGGCCTCGGTTGTAGCAAGGACTGGGCCTCAAGCCGCAGTGTTGCCTGTTTACAACCACCCAGGGGAGAGGCGTCAGAGTTGATGCGTTCATTCGGAGGCGGAGGTGTCAGAGTTGATGTGACGGTGTGGAGGCGGTGATGCGTGACGTCCAAGCTGGAGTCCGTGCAGCCCCCAGTGTTCACTCGGTAGAAGACAAGCTCTATTGAGTTTGAGTGCAGACTGCTGCAACATTCATGGACTCAGGAACTTGGACAATATTGTTTTGTGTGACTGTATTTTACTGAGTGTGACGAGATGTTTTACACCGAGACGCTGGTGAAAAGCTGCTTCGTTTGGCTGCATTCAGGGGTTTTCATGTATGGCTGAATGACAATTAAATTTGAATTTGTACGTGTTCCTTTTCCTTCATAGGAAGTCCAGTGTCACACACTCTCTAGCTCAGAACTCTACATATTGATTAAGGAAACTTTCCTGAACAAATCTGACAATCTCTATGCCATTCAATCCTTTTACAGTATAGGAGTCAATGTGTGTGAAGTTAAAATCACCTAACACAACCTTGTTTTTCTTGCAAAAGTCCGCTATCTGTCTACAGATTTATCCCCCAAATCCTGCTGACAAAAGGGAGGTCTATAAATACGATAACCCTGGAATGTGCTCATCATTTCCTACTCCTCAGTTCCAGACAGATAGACTCAGTAGACGAGCACTCCAGTCTGTCTGGTCAGAGCACTGTCTGACCAACACTGTCTGATTTTTTCTGATTAGTAATGCCATCCCTCCCACTTTAATATCACTCTATCTTGTCCAAAACAACAGAACCTCAGAATATTGAGCTGCCAGTCCTACCCCTCCAGCAAAAAGTTTCACTAATGTATCTGTGTGGGGGAGAGAGGGTGGGGATCAATCGTTGGTGTTTGGGTTTTGACACTGACAATTCCTTTCCCTCACAGATACTGCTTGACCTGCTGAGTTGCTACAGCAGCTTGTGTGTTATACCATTTCAGAGGCTTGTCTACACCCAGTGGAAAGCCCCTCTACACCCCTTACAGCCGAGTCCCCTGTCACGAGAGCTGTGTCTGTCTTTTGCCTCCCCAGCTGTGGTCACACAAACGTTCCTGTTGCTAATTTCCCCTGGTTTCCACCTTTTGCAGCAGGAACATTCCACTGGACGGAGTTCTCCTGCCATGGACACCCTTGCACTGGGCCCTCTCTTCCTCCTGGACAGAGAACATGCATCTCACATTCACTGAGTGTATTGATTACACCAGCAAGATTCTTCCTCGATAAACACTGCCTGTTACAATGTAACATCCCTGCCTTTGTCTTTATTTCAGTGAACAACCCACCCTTGCTGCTCACCAATCAGCTGTTTCCACTGACACACATCACTTCCTGAATGGTGACATCACCTCCAGCTTGTCCAATGGTCTCGACAAGGTAGGTGGGCTCTAAATAGGCAATGGTCTGTCCCACTGCTCTCCCTCACTCACCTCTGCTGCCTTCTTAATTCCCCAAATCTGCACAGCATCATATTGTTATAGAGCCTCCGGACCAACTCGTCCATCCCGAACAAGATTCTCATCTGAGCCGGTCCTATTTCCCTCTAGGAGGCCGACCAAAGGTGCTCTTTGCTTTTTAAAATGTGATTTGTATGATCATTAAACTGTACCAGATTCCAAGAACAATGGTTGTAGCAAGGACTAGGCCTCAAGCGGGCTTGCCTGCTGTTGCAGTCCAGGTGAGACGATGCTGGAGACAGTGTCGTGTGGCATTCTTGTTGGGTTAGGGGCCAGCCTCGTCCAGCAGTGCTGCCCTCCAGTGTTCGACCAGTGGAATGACAGACTGGATTGCCAGGAGTTGTACCATCACTTTGCATGTTGCTCTGGGGCTTGGACTGTACACGCGTTTCTTGTGTTTCTGCTCTTACGTCTCAGAGTCTTACGGTAAAATCATTTCTACAAATAATGAACAACAAAAGTCCCAGCATTAATCCTTGCAGCATACCACTCGTCACAGGTCTCCTGTCCAAGAAACCCCTTCCTCTGGTTTCAGTTCTCACCCTCTGCTTCTGCCCATCGAGCCAGGTATGAATTAGTTAACTTACCACCCTGGGATCTCTCAAAACCTTGTCTTCTAGACCAGCCCTGTATGCATCTCATTCTTTCCATCACGGAGGAGGTGCAGGAAAGACCCACACTGGATGATTCAGGAGCAAATTCCTCCTGTTGAGCTAATTATGAATTAGTTGACTATCTTCAGAGAGCAAGATAGTGATATAGCGTTCATGAACCATTCAGAAATCTGAGTCTTTGGAGACAAAACAATTCTCCCCAAACTCCTAATGAAATATAGTCACTAACATCCTTTCCTCATAATTGCATCAATATGTCAGGTCAAGGATAAGTCCTCTGAGACGTTGACAACCAGGATCTTGAGACTGCTCACCCTTTCCAATGCTGATCCCTCAACAAGGACCGGGGTGTGTTAACACCACAAGACCTTCAGATAGACCAGCACAATTAGGCCATTCAGCCCATTGAGGCTTATCAACCATTCCATCATGGCTAATTTATTAACCCTGTCAAGCCCATTCTCCTGCCTTCTTCCCGTAACCATTGATGCCTTGACTAATTAAGAACTTATCAATCTCCACTTTAAATATACTAAATGACTTGGCCTCCACAGCCATGTGTGGCAAAGAATTCCAACATGTGCCTTCAAGTACCCCAAAACCACATCCTTAACAAATGACTGCAATGTCTTCACAATCACTGAGGTCAGACTAACTGGCCTATAATTTCACTTTTTCCTGCCTCGCTCCCTTCTTGAAGAATAGAGTGACATTTGCAATTTTCCATTCCTCTGGAAGCATGTCAGAACCAATTGATTCTTAGAAGATCCCTATCAATTTTTCCACAACCTCTTCAGTCACCTCTTTCAGGACCCTGTGGTGCATACCTTCTGGTCCAGGTGACTTATATACCTCTAGACTTTTCTGTTTCCCAAGAACCTTCTCCCTAATCATGGCACCATCACACATTTCTGCCCCCCCCGACCCACTGGAACTTCCAGCAGACTGCTAGTGTCTTCCACAGTGAAGACTGATGCAAAATACTTCTTCAGTTCATTCACCATTTCTTGTCCCCTCTCTCTCTAGCATCATTTTCCAGTAATCCAATATATACTCTTACCTCTCTGTTACTCTTTCTGTATCTGAAGAAACTTTTGGCATCCTCTTTAATATTATTGGCTAGATTGCCTTCATATTCCATGTTTTCCTTCTTTATGACTATTTTTAGTTTTATTCTGTTGCTTTTTAAAAGTTTCCCAATCCTCTAACTTACCACTGATTTTTGGCTTTGACTTCTCTTGTCAGCTACAGTTATGTCATCCTGTCTTTAGAATTCTTCTTCTCCTTTGGGAAGGAATCCTGAACTTTCCAAATTGCTCCCAAAAATTCCAACAATGGCTGTTCTGCCTTCCTCCCTGCCAGTGTTCTTTTCCAGTCAATTTTGGCCAGATCCTCTCTCATGCCTCTGTAATTCCCTTTACTCCACAGTAATACTGATATGTCTGCCATTAGCTTCTCCTTCTCGAATTGCAAGGTGAATTCTGTCACATTGTGATCACTGGCTCCTGAGGGTTCCTTTGCCTTAAGATTTCTAATTAGTTCTGGTTCATTGCACAACACCCAATCAGAATAGCTGATCCCCCTGGTGGGCTCAACCATGAGTTGGCTTAAAAGCCGTCTCATACGTACTCTAGAAATTTCCCCTTTTGGGATCCTGCACCAGCCTGATTTTCCCAATCTACCTGCACATTGAAATCCCACAAGACTATCATAACATTATTCTTTTGGCATGCATTGTGTACTTCATGTTGTAATTTGTAAACAAT
Organism: Hypanus sabinus; assembly: GCF_030144855.1. Classification (NCBI taxonomy): domain Eukaryota; kingdom Metazoa; phylum Chordata; class Chondrichthyes; order Myliobatiformes; family Dasyatidae; genus Hypanus; species Hypanus sabinus. The sequence goes on along the minus strand of NW_026779048.1, from coordinate 205,589 downwards.
ATTTTTCTGACAGTTTGGGGGTCTGCATATAACTCCTCTCAGAGTCTTTTTACCCTGTCAGTTCCTTAACTCTACTCACAACGATTCAACACTTTCTGACCCTATGTCACCTCTTCTAATGATGTGTATTTTTTTATCAATGGAGCCAAACCACCCCCTCTGCCTACCTGCCTCTCCATTCGATACAATGTGTATTTTCCCTCCTCCTCCTGACAGTCACCCAGGTACCTGCTTCCTGTAACTCAGGGGTCACTGCCTCCCTGTAACTCCTGCCTATCACCTCCTCATTCTCCTGTTTGAGCTGAGGGTCACCGAACTGCAGCTCCAGATCCCCAACACATTTTCTGAGGAGCACCTGGTGCAGGTATGGTTATCTGGGAGAATGGAGGTCTCCCCTATCTCACACACAGAACAAAACACCGTCCCTGGGGCCATTCTCTCTATACTGCTGTGCCCCAACAGGTGAGGAATGAACAATTACAAAGAAAAAGAGAAATTTAACAGCTGCTGACCTCACCCAAGCCTGATGAGCCAAAGCCACTCTGAACACTGACCCACTCACTACAATGGCCGCTCCACTTGTGCTGGAATTATATTTATTCACCCTCTCTCATGAATCCCGCTCAGTGATTAGTTGACAAACTGCCATGAAGTTCTGCCTTGTTAATCTTGAGAGTAGACCTGATTGAAAAGATGGCTCTCTTCTCGTGCTCCCTCTCAGTACTCTCTTAGAAGTTTGTGAAGTTTCGGCCTGTCGTATAAAACTTTGACACACTTCCATTGATTTGTGGTGGACAGTACATTGACTGGTTGAATTATGGTTTGGTAGGGGAACACCAAAACCTTTGACTGGAAAGGTCCACACAAAGCCGTAGATATGGCCGATCCCATTCTGGGTACATTGTGTGTCCCACACCACGAACCTTCGGCTCACAGCAACATCGACAGGAAACTGCAGACACGGGAATCTGAGGTAAATTTGGAAACGGCTGCTCAGACTCACCAGGTCGGGCAGCATCTGCAGAGAGAGAAACAAAGATAGTGATTCAAGTCAGTGACTCTCAGTCAGTGCTGGAGATGGAGAGGATTGAATCCGGGAACAGACGTGGGGAGACGGGGGTAAGGAGTGAGGAAGAAAGAGATGATCAGAGAGGGCTGGGGTGTGGTGTGTATTGGGAGTGGGGCAGAAGCTGGTTGAGAGAGATGGGTGAGTTAGGGGTTGTAGAGTGGAGATGGGGAGAGAAATGTCCACCGGGATTCATTGTGTGGGTGAGGAGCAGGGAGGGAGAGGTGAATGGATGGAAAGTGAGGGGGTGGATGGGGAATGGGGAGAGAGAGAGGTGGGTACGGAGTGGTGAGAGAGGTAGACAGGTGGCAAGAGGAGGGAGAAAGGTGGATGTGTTGGGAGAGAAGTGCATGGGGAGTGCGTAGAGAGGTAAATAGATGGGAAGTGGAGGGGGAGACAGGTGAGTGGCTGGGGAGTGGAGAAGAGGTGGGTAGGTGGGGAGAGGACAGCGAGAGGAGGGTGGGTGGGTGGGTGTTGAGTGGGAAGAGAGAGTGGGTGGGGAGTCGGGAGAGAAAGATGAGTGGGTGGGGAGCAAAGAGGTGGGTAAGTGTGGAGTGGAGAGAGGTGCGAATGGGTGTCAAGAGGAGAGAGGTGGGTGGGGATTGGGGAGAGAGAAGTGAGTGGGTCAGGAGTGGAGAGGTGGGGAGTGGAGAGAGAGAGGTGGGTAAACTGGAAGAGGAGAGAGTGGTGGGTGGGTGGAGGGTGGGGAGACAGAGACATTTTGGGGATTTGAACTGTTAATTGGGATCAGTACGGACAGATGGTTACCAGTCAGCACGAAAATATTGGGCTGAAGGTCTGTTTGACTGTACAGACTGTCACGTGATTTCCCTGATAAGCAAAGGATGTGGTCTGAGTGAGACTGAAAGTGAAAGCTCCGAGTCTCTCTATAAGCCTGGGTACGCTCACTCTGCCTTTTGCTGTTTTACAGTTTGGTTTAGACTGATTCACTGTTGTCTCTGGAATTCCGTTCACTCTCCTTCCAGATATTATTTCTCCAGACTGAAGAAAGCTGACTTCATTTCTCCGGTGACAACCTGTGTGTCCCACACCACGAACCTTCGGCTCACAGCAGCATCGACAGGAAACTGCAGACACGGGGAATCTGAGGTAAAATTGGAAACCGGGGTGGGGGGGGAGTGAGAGGGAGAGAGACAGACAGACAGAGAGGGGGCGAGAGGGAGGGGGAAGAGGGAGAGGGGGAGAGTGAGAAAGAGAGAGTGAGAAAGAGAGAGAGAGAAAGAGAGAGAGAGAGAGAGAGGGGAGGGAGAGAGGGAGAGGGAGACAGACAGACAGACAGACAGAGGGGGGAGGGGGAGATGGGGGGATGGAGGGAGAGGGAGGGGGGAGCGAGAGGGAGAGGGAGAGAGAGAGTGGGGGGAGAGGGAGAGAGAGAGAGTGAGAGAGAGAGAGAGGGGAGAGGGAGAGAGGGAGAGGGAGAGAGAGAGACAGAGACAGACAGACAGAGGGGGAAGAGGGAGAGGGGGAGAGTGAGAAAGAGAGAGAGAGAGGGGGGAGAGGGAGAGAGACAGACAGAGGGGGGAGGGGGAGATGGGGGGAGGGAGGGAGAGGGAGGGGGGAGCGAGAGGGAGAGGGAGAGGGAGAGAGAGAGAGTGGGGGGAGAGGGAGAGGGAGAGAGAGAGAGTCAGAGAGACAGAGAGAGAGAGAGCACAGTTTATAGTCCTCCGGCAGCCACACCCTGAAGACACCCGTCCCGAGGTCACTCCTGGAGATATCGAAATCCAACCAATCAACAAGCTCCAAGATTGGAACTCAGCACCGTGAAGAACCGCAGTTAGAGTCCGAGGCATAGAGAATTTCAGCACAGAAACAGGCCCTTCGGCCCATCTAGTCCATGCTCAAACTATTTGAACTGCCTACTCCCATCGTCCTGCACCAGGACCATTGCCCTCCATAACCCCACTATCCAATAACCTATTTAAACTTTGCTTCAATGTTGAAACTGAGCTCGCATGGACCACTCGGTGACCGAATCTGCAGACAACACCCCAAATCAGGCCTCACCAGCATAATATCCCATCTCCTGTACTCGGTACATTGATTTATGACGGTTAATGTGCCTAAATCTTTATTAACCACCCTATCTACCTGTGATGATGGGCCTGTATTCCCAGATCCCTTTGTTCTACCACACTCCTCAGTGCCCTACCGATCACAGTGTAAGGCCATAACACACGGGAGCAGAATTAGGCCATTCAGCCCATCGAGTCCACTCCACCATTTCATCATGGCTGATCCTGGATCCCACTCAACCCCATACACCTGCCTCTACCATATCCTTTGATGCCCTGACCGATCAGGAAACTATCAACTTCTGCGTTAAATATACATTGGACTGAGCTTCCACCACAGTCTGTGGCAGAGCAAACCACAGATTCACCACTGTCTGGCAAAAGACAATCCTCCTTACCTCTGTTCTAAAAGGTTGCCCCTCAGTTTTGAGACTGTACCTTCTAGTTCTAGATACCCCCAGCAGAGGAAACATCCTCTCCTCATCCACCTTATCTAGTCCTTTCAACATTCAGTACGTTTCAATGAGATCTAAATTCCAGTGAGTACAGGCCCAAAGCTGCCAAACACTGCTCATATGTTAACCCCTTCACTCCCAGAATCATCCTCGGGAACCTCCTCCGGACTCTCTCCAATGACAACACATCCTTTCTGAGATATGGAGCCCAAAACTGTTGACAGTACTCCGTGCGGCCTGACTAGTGTCTTAGAAAGGCTTAGCATCATCTCCTTGGTTTTATATTCTATTCCTCTTGAAATAAATGCCTACTTTACATTTGCCTTTTTTTACCACAAACTCAACCTGTGAATTAACCTTCTTGGAGTCTTGCACGAGGACCCTTAAGTCCCTCTGAACCTCTGATGTTTGAATTTTCTCCCCATTCAGATAATAGTCTGTACTATCGTTCCTTTTTCCAAAATGCATTATCAGGCATTTCCCAACACTGTATTCCATCTGCCGCTTTTTCCCCATTCTTCCAATTTGTCAAAGTCCTGCTACAATCGCATTGCTTCCTCAGCACTACCTCCCCTCCACCTATCTACATATTATTTGCAAACTTTGCCACAAGGCAATCAATTCCATTATCTAATTCATTGACAAACAATGTGAAAAGCAGCAGTCCCAATACTGACCCCGAGGAACACCACTAGTCAATATAAGCTAACCAGAAAAAGCCCCCTTTATTCCCACTCGCTGCCTCCTGCCTGTCAGCCATTCCTCTATCCATGCCAGTGTCTTTCCTGTAACACCATAGGATTTTATCTTGTTAACCAGTCTCATGTGTGGCACCTTATCAAATGCTTTCTGAAAATCCAAGTAAATGACATTCACTGCCTCTCCTTTGTCCACCCTGCTGGTTACTTCCTTGAAGACCTCTAACAAAATTTCAGCAAGAGTCCAGCAAAATTTCCCTTCACAGAAACCACGCTGACTTTGACTCATTTTATCATGAGTCTACAAGTACCCCGAAACTTCATCCTTAATAGTAGACTCCAATACTTTCCCAACCACTGAGGTTAGGCTAACTGGTCTATAATTTCCTTTCTTTCGCCTTCCTCCCTTCTCAAAGAGTGGAGTGACATTTGCAAATTTCCAGTCCTCCGGGGCCATGCCAGAATCCAGTGATTCTCGAAAGATCATGACCAATGCATCCGTTATCTCTTCAGCAATCTCTCTCAGAACGCTGGTCCAGATGACTTTCACTTTTGAAATAGCAATGGCACTCACTCCTGCTCCCTGACACCCAAGACTACAAGACCATAAGATGTAGGAGCAGAGTTTGGCCATTTGGCCCATCGAGACTGTTTCGCCATTCAATCACGGCTGATCCCTTTCTCCCCAGGACCTATCCTGGTTGGTTACACTCACAGTTGTTTGCACTAAATTCCATCTGCCATTTTTCCAGTTGATGCAGACCCCTCTGCTAACCATGATAGGCTTTTCGCTGTCCACAACATCCCCAGTCATGGTGTCATCTGCAAAGTTGCTGATCCAGTTAACCACCTTATCATCCAGTTGATTGATACAGACGACAAACAACAATGGACCCAGCACTGATCCCTGCTGTAAACCACTGGTCACAGGCCTCCAGTCAGAGAGACAACCTTCTACCACCACTCTCTGGCTTCTCCCACAAAGCCAATGTCCAATCCAATTTACTACCTCATCCTGAATGCCGAGCAATTGAACCTTTCTGACCAGCCTCATATGCAGGACGTTGTCCAAGGCTTTACTAAAGTCCATGTAGATAACACCCACTGTCTTGTCTTCACCCATTTTCCTGGTAACTTCCTCAAAAACTCTATAAGATTGTTTAGACATGACCTACCACACACAAAGCCATGCTGACTCTCCCTAATCTTTCCATGTCCATCCAAATACTTATACATCCGGTCCCTTAGAATATAACTATGTCGACTCAGGCCTAGGGGGCCAGCGTCGGGCATCCCTTAGAATACCTTCCAATAACTTTCCCACAACTGATGTCAGACTCACCGGACTTTCATTTCCTGGTTTCTGTTTCGAGCCTTGTTGAAACAGCAGAACAACAATGGCCATCCTCCAGTCCTCTGGTGCCTCTCCTGTCACTAAGGATGATTTAAATATCTCTGCTAGGGCCCCTGCAATGTCTGCACTTGCCTCCTGCAGGTTCCAAGAGAACACATTGTCAGTCCCTGGGGATTTATCCACCCCAATTTGCCTCAAGTTAGCAAACCCCTCTTGCTCGGTAATCTGTATCGGGTCCATGAACTCGACACTGCTTTGTTTCACTTCTATAGACTCTGTGTCCTTCTCCTGAGTAAACACAAACCCCTCCTGCTCGGTAATCTGTATCGGGTCCACGAACTCGACACTGCTTTGTTTCACTTCGATAGACTCTGTGTCCTTCTCCTGAGTAAACACAGGTGCCTAAATTCCATTTCAGTTCCCCCCTATCTCTTCTGGCTCCACGTCTGGATCACCATTCTGATCTTCCAGAAGACCAATTTTGTCCCTTGCAATCCTTTTGCACTTAACGTATCTGCAGAATTTCCTATGATTCTCCTTCACTTTGTCTGCTAGAGCAACCTCACGCCTTCTTTAGTTTCCTGATTTCTTACTTCAGTGTTCTTTTGCATTTGTTGTATTCCATAAGCACCTCATTAGTTCCTACCTGCCTATACCTGCTGGGCACCTCCTCTTTTTCTCAACCAGGGCCTCAATATCTCTTGAAAACTCGAAAGTGGCCTCCCGCTTTGCAAGTACACCTTTGCCGGAAAACAGCCTGTCCCAATCCACACTTGCCAGATCCTCTCTGATACCATCACAATTGGCCTTTCTCCAGTTTATAATCTCAACGTACAGACCAGACCTATCCTTGAAACTCATGGCATTGTGGTCACTGAATGCAAAGTGTTACCCTGCACAGACTTCTGTCACCTGCCCTGTCTCATTCCCTCATAGCAGAACCAGTAGCGCATGATCCCTCGTTAGGACTTGTAGGAAGTAAACTTTCCTGAATACATTTGACAAATTCTATCCCATCCAGTCCTTTCACAGTATTGGATTCACAAACAACATGTGGAAAGTTTAAAATCACCTTCTACTTGTGTTTCATGAAACAGTCTGTGATCTCTCTACAAATTTGTTCCTCTGAATCTCTAGGACTGTTGGGAGTCTGTAATATAGTCCAATTAATGTGCTCATAGCTTTCTTATTTCTCAGTTCCACCCCTAACACCTCACTTAGACAAGTTCTCCAGTCTGTCCTGATGGAGCAGTGCTGTGACATTTTCCCTGACTAGTGATGCCACCCCCCTCCTGTAATTCCTCCTGCTCTGTCACGTCTAAACAACGGAACCCCAGAATATTGAGCTGCCAGTCCTGCCCCTCCTGCCACCCAGTCTTACTAACGGCTACAAGGTGATGATCCATACGCTAAGTTCATCCACCTTTCCTACGATGCTTCTTGCATTGAAATATCAGCAGCTCAGCACCATGCTCAACCTTTTGATTCCTGACTTTGTCTGACCTCTTACCAACATCTATCTCCTCAACCTCTCCACTAACTGTTCTGGCACTCTGATTTCTATCCCTCTGTAACTCTAGTTTAAGCCCCACTGTGCAGCATTAACAAACCTTCCCACTCGGATATTAGTCCCACTCTAGTTTAGGTGCAAACTGTCCCTTCTGTGTGGGTCCAACCTTTCTTGGAAGAGATCCCGATGTTTCAAAAAGCTTACACCCTCCCTCCGACACCAACTCATTAGCAACATGTTAAACTGTATAATCTTCCTACTCCGGCCTCATTGGCACGTGGCACAGGCAGCAATCCTGACATCACAACCCTGCATGTCCTGCTCTTTAACTTAGCACCCAACTCCCTGAACCCCCTATGCAGAACCTCATCACTTGTCCTGCCCATGTCATCGGTACCTACGAGGATCACGACTTCTGGCTGTTCACCCTCCCACTTCAGAATGCTGAAGACCTAATCCCAGATGACCCAGACCCTGGCACCTGGGAGGTACATTAGCATCTGGGAATATACTTCCCAGATAACAGACCCTCCTTTCTGTTCCCCTAACTAATGAGTCCCCTATCACCACAGTGTGCCTCTTCTCTCCTCTTCCCTCCTGAGTCACAGATGCAGACTCAGTGCCAGAGACACAACCACTCTGACTTTCCTCTTTTGGTTATCCCCACCCCAACCACCGCCCACGCTGATAGTATCCAAAGTGATATACCTGTTGAGGGGGATTGCCACAGGGGTATTCTGCACTAGCTCCTTAACCCCTTTCCCCTTCCTGACTGTCACTCAGTTTCCTGTGTCCTGCACCTTGGGTGTAACCACCTGTCTATAAGTCCAATCTATCCCCCCCCCCCCCCCAGCCTCCTGAATGACCCGGAGTTCACCCAGTTCCAGCTCCAACTCCTTAACGCAGAGTGTTAGAAGCTGCAGCTGGAAGCACTTCTCACAGTTGTAGTTGTCAGGAACACTGGAGATCTCCCTGCGTTCCCACATCCTGCAAGAGGAGCATTCAGCTACCCTGCCAGTTATCTCTGCTGTCCTCAGTGAGCAGATATAAAGAGGGAAAGGGTGAAAACAACTTTTCTGGATCTTTCTTTTCTTTGCTTTCCCTGTCTGAAGCCTCAGGACCCCCCACTCTAACTCTGCCCACTCCAATGATGGCCGCTCTGCTTGCCCCGCCTTCCTTTAATTTGCTCTTGCTGATCAATCCCGAACGCCGATTGCTCACTGGTCAGAGCTCAGTTTTGCTGCGGTGATCTGCCGCTGCCTATCTCTACTTGGACAGTGGACCCGAGTGAAATCCCCTCCTCGCAAACTTCTGATGTTCGATTGGTCGGTGGTCAGAGCTCAGTTTTGCTGCGGTGATCTGCCGCTGCCTATCTCTACTTGGACAGTGGACCCGAGTGAAATCCCCTCCTCGCAAACTTCTGAGGTTCGATTGGTCGGTGGTCAGAGCTCAGTCTGAGTGCGTCTGTAGATCACAGACTCCGACAAGACCCCAGCTTCCTTTAAAAAAGAGTGAAGAGGCATGAGCAAGAAGAATTTAAACTGTTATGCAGACAGACTGGGAGAAGTTGCCCTCTGGCACTGTGTGATGTGGGGATTGGGGGGTGGGGGAAGTGGGGGCCGGTTCAGCTCTCTGTTCCGTGAGGTTTACTCATCTTCACACTGACCTGAGGCTGTGGCCTGCAACTAACGGGCTTCTGTGGACTCACCTTCAGCAACTTAATTTCTCAATGCTGTCTGCTTACTTCCAATTGCTTTTTTTTCCTCTCAGGTCTTTGACATTCTTCTTTTGTTTGATGGACTCTTTGGGTGTTTGTTCTGTCACTGCCTGTAAGGACATAAATCTCAAGGTTGTATAAAGTCCCACCACCACTGGCTGTTCACCCTCCCTGGTCAGGACGTCCTACAGACATCAGAAACGTCCCTACCCCTGGCACCAGGGAGGCAACAGCTTTATAGAGACAGGAGAGACTGCAGATACTGGAATGTGGAGAGACAACAAACTGCTGGAGGATCTGAACAAGTCAGGCTGTATCTGTGTGGGGGGGAGAGGGTGGGGATCAATTGTCGACGTTTTGGGTTTTGACACTGACAATTCCTTTCCCTCACAGATACTGCTTGACCTGCTGAGTTCCTACAGCAGCTTGTGTGTTATACCATTTCAGAGGCTTGTCTACACCCAGTGGAAAGCCCCTCTACACCCCTTACAGCCGAGTCCCCTGTCACGACAGCTTTTTCTGTCTTTTTCCTCCCCAGCTGTGGTCACACAAACGTTCCTGTTGCTACTTTCCCCTGGTTTCCACCTTTTGCAGCAGGAACATTCCACTGGACGGAGTTCTCCTGCCATGGACACCCTTGCACTGGGCCCTCTCTTCCTCCTGGACAGAGAACATGCACCTCACATTCACTGAGTGTATTGAATGCTCGAAGCCGTCATTAAGGAAGAAATAGCAAAACATTTAGAAAGGAGTGGTTCCATTAGACAGACACAACATGCATTCAGAAAGGGCAGGTCCTGTTTGACAAACTTACTGGAGTTCTTTGAGGACATAATGAGTGCAGTGGATAGAGGGGAACAGATGGATGTCGTATGCTTAGATTTCCAGAAGGCGTTCAATGAGGTGCCGTACAAGAGACTTATAAATAAGATACGGATGCATGGAGTCGGAGGAAGTGTATTGGCATGGATAGTGGATTGGGTAACCAATAGAAGGCAGAGAGTTGGTATAAATGGGTGTTGGTGAGTGGGGTGTTGCAGAGTTTGGTGCTGGTCCTGCACCTGTTCACCATTTACATTGATGATTTTGAAGAGGGGACTGAGTGTAGCGTAGCAAAATTTGCTGATGACACTAAACTGAGTGGAAAAGCAAATTGTACAGAGCATGTGGAGAGTCTGCAGAGGGATAGAGATGGATTAAATGAGTGGGCCAAGGTCTGGCAGATGGAATACAATGTTGGTAAATGGGAGATCATCGACTTTGGAAGGAATAAGATTGCAGCATGCTGTTGTGCAGAGGGACACGGGAGTGCTTGTGCATGAATCGTGAAAAGTTGGCTTGCAGGTACAACAGGTTATTAAACGGAATGTTAGCGTTCATTGCTAGAGGGATTGAATTCAAGAGCAGGGAGGTCATGCTGCACCTATACAGGGTACTGGTGAGGACACACCTGGAGTACTGTGTGCAGTTCTGGTCTCCATACTTGAGGAAGGATATATTGGCTTCAGAGGCAGTGCAGAGGAGGTTGATTCCGGGGATGAAGGGGTTAACCTATGAGGAGAGATTGAGTCGCCTGGGACTATACTCTCTAGAATTCAGAAGAATGAGAGGGGATCTTATAGAAACATACAAAATTTTGAAAGGGATAGTTAAGATAGAAGTAGGAAAGTTGTTTCCATTGGTAGGTGAGACTAGAACTAGGGGACATTGCCTCAAGATTCAGGGGAGACGATTTTGGACAACGATGAGGAGAAACTGTTTTCCCAGACAGTGGTGAATCTGTGGAATTCTCTGCCCAGGGAAGCAGTTGAGGCTTCTTCACAATGTTTAAGGTACAGTTAGATAGATTTTTCCATAGTAGGAGAATTAAGGGTTCTGGGAAAAAGGCAGGTAGATGGAGCTGAGTTTATGGACGGATCAGCCATGATCTTATTGAATGGCGGGGCAGGCTCGATGGGCCGGATGGCCTACTCCTGCTCCTATTTCTTATGTTCTTACTTTCTTATTACACCAACAAGATTCTTCGTTGATAAACACTGCCTGTTACAATGTAACATCCCTGCCTTTGTCTTCATTTCAGTGAACAACCCACCCTTGCTGCTCACCAATCAGCTGTTTCCACTGACACACATCACTTCCTGAATGGTGACATCACCTCCAGCTCTTCCAATGGTCTCGACAAGGTAGGTGGGCTCTAAATATGCAATGGTCTGTCCCACTGCTCTCCCCCAGGTCCTCCTCACTCACCTCTGCTGCCTTCTTAATTCCCCAAATCTGCACAGCATCATATTGTTATAGAACCTCCAGACCAACTTGTCCATCCTGAACAAGATTCCCATCTGAGCCGGTCCTATTTCCCTGCATTTTGCCCAGAGATCCACAGGTTCCTGGTTATTTTATTTATTTATTTTGATGTACATCGAGGAAGAGGCTCTCCCAGCCCTCTGAACCGTGTCAGCCTGGGAACAGCCGACAACTCCCCAATTTATCCTTAACCTAATCATAAAACAATTTACAATGACCAATTTACCTACCCAGTATGGCTTTGGGCCGTGGGAGGGAATGGGGGCATCTGGAGGACACCCACATATTCCACGGGAAGGATGTACAGAGAATACTGACAGAACGGTGACAGAACGTCATCGCACTGTCCCCTTTGTTACCATGGCACCCAGTAAGGTGTCAGCAGTTACAGGGAGAAGGTAGGAGAATGGGGTTCAGAGGGAATAATAAGACAGCATGTTGGAATTGCAGAACAGACATGATGGGCTGAATGGCCTAATTCTGCTCTTATGTCATCTGGTCTTATGTATAAATAATGAACAACAGTCCCAGCACCAATCCTTCTGATATATCACTCATCACAGATCTCCAGTCTAAGAAACACCTCCCTCTGGTTTCTCTCCTCACCCTCTGCTTCTTCCCATCGAGCCAGATATGAATTAGTTCACTTACCTCCTTTGGATCTCTGAAGACCTCACCTTCTAGACTAGCCCTGAATGCATCTCAATCTTTCCATCAGGACAGTCAATATAACATAGAAATACAATCGTGTCAGCATGAGTTAATCAGTCTGATGGCCTGGTGGACGAAGCTGTTGGTCCTGGGGTACCGTTTCCCAGATGGTAGCAGCTGGAACAGTTTGTGGTTGGGGTTACTGGTGTGTGCTGACACCATCAGACCTTAAGACGGAGGAATAGAATTAACCCATCAGGCCCATCGAGACTGCTCAACCATTCTGTCATGGCTGATTTATTAACCCTATCAGCCCCATTCTCCTGCTTTCTCCCTGTAACTTTTGATGCCCCAACTAATCAAGAAACTACCAACCTCCGCTTTGCAATGAATTCTACTGATTCACCACCATCGAGCTGAAGAAATTCCTCCTCATTTCTATTCCGAGTACACTAGTTCTAGACTCCCCCACTATAAGAAAATCCTCTCCACATAAACCCCTTTCAATATTCATAGGTTTCAATGAGATTCTCTCCCCCCCCCCAACCCCAATTCTTCTGAACTCCAGCAAGTGAAGGCTAAGGACCATCAAACACTCCTCATGCATTAATGCTTTCTTTCCTGGATACATTCTTGACCCTTTGCACCTAGGTTTTTGAATTTTCCCCCAAGTTAGAAAATAGTCCATGCCTTTATTCCATCTACTAACATGTATGACCATAAACTTCCCTAAGCTATATTCCATCTTTCACCTCTTTGCCTGTGTTTCTAACCTACTTAAATTCTTCTGCAGACTCCCTGCCTCCTTGACACTATCTGCACCTCCACCTATCTTCATATCATCAGCAAACTTGGCCACAAACCCATCAATTCCATCATCCAAATCATTGACATATAACGCAAGAAGAAGTGGTCCCAAAACCACCCCTGCAAAACACCACTAGTCACCGGCAGACAACCAGAAAAAGCCCCCTTTATTTCCACTCTTTGCCTCCTGCCAATCAGCCAATCTTCTATCCATGCTAGTAAATCTCATGTAATACCTGGGCTTCTATCTTGTTAAGCAGCCTCATGTGTGGCACTTTGTCAAAGGCCTTCTGAAAATTCAAGTAAACAACATCCACCGACTCTTCTTTGTCTATCCTGCCTGTTATCTCCTCATAGAATTCCAACAGATTTGTGGGGAAAGATCTTCCCTTGAGGAATCTATGCTGACTACGGCCCATTTTATCTTGTGCCTTCAAGTATCCCAAAAGCACACCCTTAACAATCGACTGCAACCTCTTCACAATCACTGAGGTCAGACTAACTGGCCTATAATTTCAATTTTTCTGCCTCTCTGCATTCTTGGAGAATGGAGTAACATTTGCAGTTTTCCATTCGTCTGGAAGCATGCCAGAATCAAATAATTCTTGGCAGATCACTACTCATTCCCCACAATCTCTTCAACCATGTCTTTCAGAACCTTGGGGGTGTACACAATCCCTCCTCCTTGAGAAAACCATTGACCCAACCCGAGACATCCCTGATCCTGGCACCAGGGAGGCAACATGGCATCCGAGTGTCTCTATCGCGCCCACACAATCTGGTCTCTGTTCCTCTGATTATGGAATCTCCGATCACCACTGCAGTTCTCTTCTCCTCTCTGCTCTTCTGAGCCACAGCACCAGACTCAATGCCAGAGACCTGGTCAGTGCGACTCCCCTCTCAACAGTGTCCAAAGTGGGTACCTGAGGTTACGGCCATTGGGCAATACAGAAAAGCATTGATATTACACCAAGTGGGTCCTGACTAGAGTCTTACAAAGGCTCAGCATAGTCTCCTTGCTTTTATATTTTATTCCCCTTGAAATAAATGCTAACATTTCACTTGCCTTCTTTACCACAGACTCAACCTGTAAAGTAACCTTCTGGGAGTTTTGCGCGAGGACTCCTAAGTCCCTCTGCACCTCTGATGTTTGAACCTTCTCCCCATTTGGATAATAGTCATCAACTGTTGTTCCTTTTACCAAAATGCATTATCATACATTTCCCAACACTGTATTCCATCTGCCACTTTTTGCCCATTCTTCCAATTTGTCAGAGCCCTGCTACAAACGCATTGCTTCCTCAGCACGACCTACCCCTCCACCTATCTTTGTATCATCCATAAACTTTGCCATAAAGCCATCAATTCCATTATTTAAACCATTGTCAAACAAAGTGAAAAGTAGCAGTCCCAATACTGACCCCTGAGGAACACCACTAGTCACCGGCAGCCAACCAGAAAAGGCCTCTTTTATTCCCACTCGCTCCCTCGTACCTGTCAGCCATTCCTCTATCCATGCTGTAACACCATAATATTTAATCTTGTTAAGAATCAAATGCCTTCTGAAAATCCAATTAAATAACATCCAATGCTTTTCCTTTGCCTGCCATGCTTGTTACTTGCTCAAAGAATTCTAACAGATTTATCAGGCAAGATTTGCCATCACAGAAACTATAGAACCATAGAACATTACAGCACAGAAACAAGCCCTTTGGCTCTTCTTGGCTGTGCCGAACCATTTTTCTGCCGAGTCCCACTGACCTGCACCTGGACCATATCCATCCATACACCTCTCATCCATGTATCTGTCCAAGTTTTTCTTAAATGTTAAAAGTGAGCCTGCATTCACCACTTCAACTGTCAGCTCGTTCCACACTCCCACTACTCTCTGCATGAAGAAGCCCCCCCTAGTGTTTCCTTTAAACTTTTTCCTTTTCACCCTTAACCCATGACCTCTGGTTTTTTTCTCCCCTAGCCTCAGAGTAAAAAGCCTGCTTGCATTAACTCTAATTATACTCATCATAATTTTATGTACCTCTATCGAATCTCCCCTCATTCTCCTATGCTCCAGGGAATAAAGTCCTAACCTATTCAACCTTTCTCTGTAACTCAGTTTCTCAAGTCCCGGCAACATCATTGTAAACCTTCTCTGCACTCTTTCAACCTTATTAATATCCTTCCTGTAATTAAGTGACCAAAATTGCACACAATACTGCAAATTCGGTCTCACCAATGTCTTATACAACCTCACCATTACATTCCAACTCTTGTACTCAATACTTTGATTTATAAAGGCCAATGTGCCAAAAGCTCTATTTCCAACCCCATCTACTTGTGACGCCACTTTTAGGGAATTATGTATCTGTACTCCCAGATCCCTCTGTTCTACTGCACTCCTCAGTGCCCTACCATTTACCTTGTATGTTCTACCTTGGTTTGTCCTTCCAAAGTGGAATACCTTACACTTGTCCGCATTAAACTCCATCTGCCATTTGTCAGCCCATTTTTCCAGCTGGTCCAAATCCCTCTGCTAGCTTTGAAAACCATCCTCACTGTCCACTACACCTCCAATCTTTGTATCGTCAGCAAAATTAGTGCCAGAGATCCGGCTGCCACAGCTTGTCCCAGGTAAGTCATCCCCGCCAACAGTATCCAAATCAGTATACTTGTTGTTGAGTGGAATGGCCACAGGGGAACACTGCTCTAATAGCCCTTTCCCCTTCCCTCACCTGACGGTAACCCAATTACCTGTGCCCTTCTGCTTTGGGGTAGCTGCCACCCTGAAACTACTATCTATAAACTCCTCATCCTCCCGAATAATCCGGAGGTCATCCAGCTCCTGCTCCAGTTCCCTAATGCAGTTTGTTAGGAGCTGCAGCTGGATGCACTTCTTGCAGGTGTCGTTGTCAGGAACACTGGAGGTCTCCCTGCCTTCCCACATCCTGCAAGAGGAGCATTCCAACATCCTGCCTGACATTCTCTCTAAATTTACTAGTTAAAAAAGAAATTGAAAGAGTAAAAAACAACAACAAAAACTTACCGGAACCTACCCTCACCTCTGCCTGTTCACGCCAAAGCCTGTTGAACCAAAGCCGTCCCACTCTGACTCAGTCCACTCCGACGATGGCCACTTCGCTAAACGAAACTTCTTTTATAGTGCGCTAGCTGACCGGCTGTCTTCAGCTCCTTCGCCCTCAATTGGTTGGCCATTTAAAAAACTGAAAACGCCCATGAATCCTCTCCTTCTCGAGCTCTGACAATGGCCTCTTCGCTAGATGAAACTTCTTTTATAGTGCCATGCTGACTTTGACTTATTTTATCATTAGTCTCCAAGTATCCCAAAACCTCGCCCCTAATAACAGACTCCAACACTTTCCCAACCACGGAGGTTAGGCTAACTGGCCTGTAATTTCCTTTCTTTTGTCCTCCTCCCTTCTTAAAGAGTGGAGTGACATTTGCAATCTTCCACTCCTCCGGGACAATGCCAGAATCAAGTGATTCTTGAAAGATCATGACCAATGCATCAGTTTCTCTTCAGCAACCTCTCTCAGGACTGTGGGATGTTGTCCATCTGGTCTTATCCACCTTAAGACCTTTCAGTTTGCCTAGCACTTATTCCTTTGTAATAGCAATGTCACTCACTCCTGCTCCCTGACACTCACAGATCTCTGGCACACTGCTAGTGTCTTCCACAGTGAAAGCAGATGCAAAGTACCCATTAGGTTCATCTGCCATTTCTTTGTCCCCCATTACTACCTCACCAGCATCATTTTCCAGTGGTCCAATATCAACTCTCAACTCCCTTTTACTCTTTACGTAACTAAAAAAAAAACTTTTAGTATCCTGCTTTATATTATTGGCTTGTTTGCTCTCATATTTCATCTTTTTCTTTCTTGTGTCTTTTCAGTTGCCTTTTGTGGGGTTTTAGAAGTTTTCCATCATTCAACTTTTCACTCATTTTTGCTACCTTATATGCCTTTTCCTTGACTTTTATGCAGTCCTCAACTTCCTTTGTCAGTCACAGATGCCTATCCCTGCCATTTGAGAACTTCTTCATTTGTGGGATATATCTATCCTGCACCTTGTGAACTATTCCTAAAAACTTCAGGCACCTCTGCTCTGCCGTCATCCCCACCAGTATTCTCCTCCAATCCACCTGGGCAAGCTCCTCTCTCGTGCCTCTGTAACTCCCTTTATTCCATTGTGATACTGCTCACATGACTTCTGCTTCTCCCTCTCAAATTACAGTATGAATTCAATCATATTACGGTCACTGCTTCCTAAGGATTCCTTTACATTAAGCTCCCTAATAAGATCCAGGTTATTACACAACATCCAATCTAAGATAACCTTTTCCCGAGTAGGCTCAAGCAAAAGCTGCTCTAAAATACCATCGCAAATTCCCTCTCTTGTGATCAGACACCAACATGATTTTCCCAATCCCCTTGCATCTCGAAGTCCTCCATTACAATTGTGCCATTACCCTTATTACATGCCTTTTCCAGATCCCTTTGCAATCTCAACCTCACATCTTAGGTACTGTTTGGAGGCCTATGTATGATTCCCATAACTTTTTTTTTACCCTTGCAGTTTCTTCGATCCACCCACAAAGACTGAACATTCTCTCACCCTATGTCACCTCTTTCAAAAGATGTAATTCCATCTCTTACCAACAGAGCCACACCAACACCTATGTCTTCCTGCTTGTCCTTTCAATACAAAGTATATCCGTTGATGTTAAGCCCACCTATTGACACAGTGATGCCCAAAACATCATTCTGATCAATCTCTAACTGTACCACGGGTTTGTCCACCGTATCCCGAATACTATGTGCATTTAAATATATCACCTCCAGTCCTGCATTCTTCTCCCTTTTGAATTTTGCCTCTGTGGTACAATTTAACTCTTTACTCTGTCTGCATTTGTACTCAGTCATTGGCTTGTCCTTACTTACATTCAGGTTACACCCATCATCTACTTGTAAACCCACTGGCTCATCCTCAGCTCTATAAACTGGTTCCCATCCCCCTGCCATATTAGTTTAAACCACTCCCAACATCTCTAGTGAATCTGCCCGGAAGAATATTGGTCCCCCTCAGATTCAAGTGCAACCCGATCCTTTTGCACAGATCACACCTGCCCCAGAAGAGGTCCCAGTTATCCAGAAATCTGAATCCCTACCCCCTGCTCCACAGGAGGGGGAAAGGGGTTAAGAAGCCCGTGGCAATTCCCCTCAACAACAGGTATATCACTTCGGATATTGCTGGGGTGGGGAGGGGTGACTTAACAGAGGAAAGTCACAGTGGTTGGGTCTCTGGCTCTGTGACTCAGAAGGGAAGTGATGGGGGGAGAAGTGGCATGTTGTGGTGATAAGAGATTCAGTATTTCGGGGAACAGAATGAAGGTTCTGTGGGCAAGAACAAGATTCTCAGCTGGTATGTTGCCTCCAGGGTGCCAGGGTCCAGGGTATCTTGGATTGAGACCTCAGTAATCTTAACTGGGAGGGTGAACAGCCAGACGGTTGTGGTCCATGTAGATGACATGGGTAGGGTGAGTGATGAGGTTCAACAGAGGGATTTCAGGGAGTTAGGTGTTAAGTTAAATGGCAGGACCTCCGGGGTTGTGACCCAGGATTGCTTCCTGTGCCACGTGCTAGTGAGACCAGAACTAGGAATATCATACAGTTTAACATGTGGCTAAGGAGTTGGTGTAGGAGGGAGGGCACAAGATTTCTGTATCATTGGGCTCTCCTCCAGGGAAGGTGAGACGTGTACAGAAGAGACGGTTGCCACCTGAACTGGAGGAGGACTAGGGTGGGAAGGTTTGTTAATACTGCACAATAAACTAGAGTTACAGGAGGATGGGAAACAAAGTGCCAGAACAGTTAGTGGAGAGATCATGGAGACAGATGTTGTTTCAGCCTCAGACAAAGTCAGGAATCATAACGTTGAGCAGGGTGTGACTAATGCCCTGAGCTGCATATCCATCAATACAAGAATTATCGGAGGAAAGGCAGATCAGCCATGATGTAATGGTGGATCAGGCTCAATGAGCCAAATCGTCTGATTCTGCTCCTATATCTTATAGTCTTATTGTCTTAGAATTCCTTCCAATAACCTTCCCACTACTGATGACCGGCTCATCGGCCTATAATTTCCTGGTTTACTTTTAGAGCCTTTATTAAACAGCAGATCAACATTAGCTATCCTCCAATCCTCCGGTACCTCACCTGTCACTGAGGATGATTTAAATGTCTCTGCTACGACCCCGGCAATTTCTGCCCTTGCATCTCTCAGGGTCCAAGGGATCAGCTTCTCAGACACCGGGGGTTTATACACCCTGATTTGCCTCAAGACAGCAAACACCTCCTCCTGTGTAATCAGTATTGGGTGCATTACCTTGCTACTGCTTTGTCTCGTTTCTATCGACTCCGTGTCCGTCTCCTGAGTAAATACAGATGAAAACATCCATTTAAGATCTCCCCATCTCTTTTCACTGCATGAGTAGATCACCATTCTGATCTTCCAGGCAACCAGTTTTGTCCCTTGCAACCCTTTTGCTCTTAACATATCTGTAGAATACCATAGGACCTTCCTTCATCTTGTCTGTAAGGGAACCTCATACTTCTTTTAGCCCTGATTTTCTTCTCAAGTGTTCTCTTGCGTTTCATTTTCTCCATAAATACCTCATTTGTTCCTACCTGCCTATACATGCTACGCACCTCTCTTTTTTTAACCAGGGCCTCAGTATCTTTTGAAAACCAAGGCTCCCTGAATCTGTTATCTCTACATTTTATTCTGACAGTCACACACAAACTTTGATCTCTGGAAATTTCACCTTTGAAGGCCTCCCACTTACCAAGCACACCTTTGGCAGAAAACAGCCTGTCCCAATCCACACTTGCCAGATCATTGTTGACAGAATCAAAATCGACCTTTCTCCAATTTAGAATCTCATCCCGAAACCAGATCTAACTTTTTCCATATTTACTTTGAACTAAAGACACTGTGATCACTAAACGTCAAGTGTTCCCCAACACAAAGTAATGTCACCTGCCCTGTCTCATTCCCTAATAGCAGATCAAGTATCGCACTCTCTTGTTGGGACTTCTACGTACTTATTACGAAATCTTTCCAGAACACATTTGACAAACTCTATAATATCTACTCCTTTTACAGTACGGGAGTCCCAATGAATACGTGGAGAGTTAAAATCACCTACTATATCAATCTTACTTTTTTTTCAACAGTCTGTGATGTCACGATAATTTTTTCCTCTAATTCCTTCAGACTGGTGGGTGGTCTATAATATAGCCCCACTAACGTGGTCGTATGTTTCTTAATTCTCAGTTCCATCATAACGCTTCACTGGGGAGTTTTCCAGTCTGTCCTGACTAAGCACTGCCATGACATTTTCCTTGACTAGTAATGCCCCCTTCCTTTAATCCCTCCCACTCTGTTCTGTATAAACCAACAGAACACCTGAATATTAGACCATAAGATCATAAGTCAGGAGCAGAATTAGGCCATTTGGCCCATCGAGTCTGCTCCGCCATTCAATCACAGCTCATCCTTTTATTTTCTCCTCCTCAACCCCAGTTCCCGGCCTTCTCCCGATAACCTTTGATGCCATCTCCAAACAAGAACCTATCAATCTCTGCCTTAAATACACCCAACAACCTGGCCTCCACAGTTGCATGTGGCAACAAATTCCACAAATTCACCACCCTTTGGCTAAAGAAATTTCTCCGCATCTGTTTTAAAAGGGCGCCCCTCTATCCTGAGGCTGTGCCTTCTTGTCATAGACTCTCCCACAATGGGAAACATGGAAACATCCTTTCCACATCTATTCTGTCTCGGCCTTTCAACATTCAAAAGGTTTTAATGAGATCCCCCCTTCATCCTTCTGAATTCCAGTGATTACAGACCCAGAGCCATCAAACATTCTTCGTATGATAACCCTTTCATTCCTGGAATCATCCTTGTGAACCTCCTCTGGACCCTCCCCAATGCCTAAGATGAGGGGCCCAAAACTGTTCACAATACTCAAGGTGAGGCCTCACCAGTGCCTTATGAAGCCTCAGCATCACATCCTTGCTCTTGTATTCTAGACCTCATGCAATGAATGCTAACAATGATTGCATTTGCCTTGCTCACCACTGACTCAGCCTGCAAGTTAACCTTTAGGGTGTTCTGCACAAGGACTCCCAAGTCCCTCTGCATCTCAGATTCCTGGATTTTCTCCCTGTTAGAAAATAGACCTCGCATTTATTTCTACTACCAAAGTCATGACCATGCATTTTCCAACATTGTATTTCATTTGCCATTTTCTTGCTCATTCTTCTCATCTGTCTAAGTCCTTCTGCATCCTACCTGTTTCCTCGACACTACCTGTCCCTCCATCAATCTTTGTACCATCTGAAAACTTGGCAACTAAGCCATCTATTCCATCATCTAAATCATTCTTTACAACATAAAAAGAAGTGATCCCAATAGCGACCCCTGCGGAACACCACTAGTCACTGGCAGCCAACCAGAAAAGGATCCTTTTATTCCCACTCACTGCTTCCTACCAATCAGCCAATGCTCTAACCACATTAGTAACGTTCCTGTAATACCATGGGCTCTCAACTTGGTAAGCAGCCTCACGTGTGGTACCTTGTCAAAGATCTTCTGAAAGTCCAAATACACAACATCCACTGCATCCCCTTTATCTATCCTAATTGTAATCTCCTCAAAGAACTCCAACAGGTTCGTCTGGCAGGATTTTCCCTGAAGGAAACCATGCTGACTTTATATTACCTTGTCCTGTGTCACCAAGTACTCCATCACCTCATCCTTAACAGTTGACTCTAACATCTTCCCAACCATTGAGGTCAGGCTAACAGGTCTATAATTTTCTTTCTGCTGCCTTCCTCCTTTCTTAAAGAATGGAGTAACATTTTCAGTTTTCCAGTCCTCTGGCACCATGCCAGAGTACAATGATTTTTGAAAACACAAAATGCTGGCAGAACTCAGCAGGCCAGACAGCATCTATGGGAGGAGGTAGTGACGACGTTTCGGGCCGAAACCCTTCATCAGGAGGGTTCCTCCTGATTTCTCCTCCTCTGACTCCTGATGAAGGATTTCGGTCTGAAACGTCGTCACTACCTCCTCCCATAGATGCTGTCTGGCCTGCTGAGTTCTGCCAGCATTTTGTGATTTTATTTATTTCCAGCATCTGCAGATTCACTCGTGTTGCCAATTATTTTTGAAAGATCATTTCTAATGCAACTACAATCTCTAACGCTACCTCTTTCAGAACCCTAGGGTGCAATTTCTCTGGTCTGGGTGACTTATGTACTTTTAGGTCTTTCAGCTTTTTGAGCACCTTCTCTCTTGTAACAGTAACTGCACTCACTTCCTTCACACACTACAACATCAGGACTACTGCTGGTGTCTCCCACAGTGAAGACTGATGCCAAATACTCATTTAGTTCATCAGCCCTCTCCTTGACCCCCGTTATTATTTCTGCTGCTTCATTTTCAAGCAGTCCTATATCCACTATCATTTCTCTTTTATTTTTAACATACTCAAAAAAGCTTTCACTATCCACTTTGAAATTATTTGCGAGCTTGCTTTCATATTTCATCATTCCCTTCTTATCATTCTTCTCGTTGCTCTCTGTAGGTGTTTAAAAAGTTCCCAATCCTTTAGCTTGCCACTAATTTTTGCTTTGTTGTATGCCCTCTCTTTTGTTTTTACAATAGTTTTGACTTCCTTTGTTAGCCACAGTTATGCTACTTTACCATTTGAGTAAATCTTCATTTTTGCAATACACATGTCCTGCACTTTCCTCATTTTGCCCAGAAACGCACACCCTTGCTGCTCTGTCATCCCTGCCAGCAGCTCCTTCCAGTTTACTTCAGCCAACTCCTCTCTCATACCACTGTAATTCTCCTGATGTGACAGACTCAACAACACACATTTCTCTCTCCACAGATGCTGCCTGACTTGCTGAGTATTTCAACGATTCTCTGATTAGAACCCAGTGAAAAAATGTGCAGAATCGTCATTACATTCCCTCGAGTGAAAGTGTATCATACATTTAATAAGGATAACATGCCCCTAAACTATCTAAGTCTCTCTGCAGACTCTCCATTTCCTCAACACTACCTGCTCCTCCACCTATCTTTGTATCATTGGCAAATTTAGCCACAAATCCATTAATCCCATAATCCAAATCATTGACATACATTGTAAAAAGCAGCGGTCCCAACACCGACCCCTGTGGAACTCCGCTGGTAACCAGCAGCCAGTCAGAATAGGATCCCTTTATTCCCACTCTCTGTTTTCTGCCAATCAGCCAATGCTCCACCCAGGCTTGTAACTTCCCTGTAATTCCACGGGCTCTTATCTTGCTAAGCAGCCTCATGTGTGGCACCTTGTCAAAGGCTTTCTGAAAATCCAAGTACACCACATCTACTACATTTCCTTGTTTACACTGCTTGTAATTTCCTCAAAGAATTGAAGTAGTTTGTCAGGTAGGATTTCCCTTTCAGGAAACCATGCTGGCTTTGGCCTATCTTGTCATGTGCCTCCAGGTACTCTGTAATCTCATCCCTGACAATCGAATCGAACAACTTCCCAACGATTGATGTCAGGCAAACAGGTCTATAGTTTCCTCTGCTGCCTCCCACTTTTCTTAAATAGCAGAGTAACATTTGCAATTTTCTAGTCATCCAGTACAATGTCAGAATCTGTCGATTCTTGACAGATCATTGTTAATGCCTCTGCAATCTCTTCAGCTACTTCCTTCAGAATCTGAGGGTGCATTCCATCAGGTCCAGGAGATTTATCCACCCTCAGACCATTAAGTTTCCTGAGCACCTTCTCAGTTGTAATTTTAACTGCACAAACTTCACTTCCCTGACACTCTGGAATGTCCGGTATACTGCAGATGTCTTCCACTGTGAAGACTGATGCAAAATACACATTCAGTTCCTCTGCCATCTCTGCATCTCTCATTACAATATCTCCAGCGTCATTTTCTATTGGTCTACACTCAACTCACTTTTACCCTTTATATGCTTAAAAAAGCTTTTAGTATCTTCTTTGATATTAATCGCCACCTTCCTCTCATAATTCATCCTTTCCCTCCTAATGGCTTTCTTAGTTTCCTTCTGCAAGTTTCTAAAATTTCCTCAATCCTCTATCTTCCCACTAGCTCTGGCTTCCTTGTATGCCCTCTCTTTTGCTTTTACTTTTGCTTTTGGTATGCTGGCCTTTATAAATTAGAGCATTGAGTATAGGAGTTGGGATGTAATGTTAAAATTGTACAAGGCATTGGTAAGGCCAAATTTGGAGTATTGTGTACAGTTCTGGTCACCAAATTATAGGAAAGATGTCAACAGAGAGAGTACAAAGGAGATCTACGAGAATGTTACCTGGGTTTCAGCACCTAAGTTACAGAGAAAGGTTGAACAAGTTAGGTCTTTATTCCTTGGAGAGTAGAAGATTGAGGGGGGACTTGATAGAGGTATTTAAAATTATTAGGGGGATAGATAGAGTTGATGTAGATAGGCTCTTTCCATTGAGAGTAGGGAACATTCAAACAAAAGGACATAAGTTGAGAGTTAAGGGGCAAAAGTTTAGGAGTAACACGAGGGGGAACTTCTTTACTCAGAGAGTGGTAGCTGTGTGGAACGAGCTTCCAGTGGAAGTGGTAGAGGCAGGTTCGATTTTGTCATTTAAAAAAAAAATTGGGTAGGTATACGGACAGGAAAGGAATGGAGAGTAGTGCGGGTAGGTGAGAGTAAGCGTACAACACGGACTAGAAGGGCCGAGATGGCCTGTTTCTGTGCTGTAATTGTTATATGTTTATATGGTTACTTTGGCTCTGACTTCACTTGACAGCCATGGTAGCATTCTTCTTTCCTTTGAAAATTTCTTCCTATTTGGAATATATCAGTCTTGCACTTCTCTCATTTTTTGCAGAAACTCCGGCCATTACTGCTCTGCTGTTCTTCCTGCTAATGTCCCTCTCCTGTCAACTTGCTCCAGTTCACCTCTCATGCCATTGTAATTGCTTGTATTCCACTGAAATACCGACTCATTAGATTTTAGTTTCTCTTTCTCTAATTTCAAAGTGAACGGGATCATCACTTTTCCCTAAGCGTCCCTTAACCTTAAGCTCTCTTATCACCTCCAGATCATTGTACAACACCCTGTCCAGCACAGCTGATCCCCCGGTGGGCTCAACAACAATCTTTTCTAAAAATCCATCCCTTACACATTCCACAAATTCTCTCTTGAGGTCCAGTACGGACCTGGTTTTCCCAATCCACTTTCATGTTAAAATCCCCAACGATTATCATGACATTGCCTTTCTGACACGCCTTTTCTATCTCCTGCTGTAATTTGTAATCCACATCCTGGCTGCTGTTTGGAGGCCTATATACAACTGTCATTAGGGTCCTCTTGACAAGCAAGTTAATGCAGTAGTAAAAGCCAGTTTTTTTCAGCTTTGTACTTTTGCCAAAATCAAGTAGTTTCTCTCTTTAAAGGTCTCGAGAAAGTCATCCATGCCCTTATATCCTCCCACTTGGACTACTCCAACTCCCGGTATACTGGGATTAGTCAGTGGTCACTGTCCCACCCGAAATTGGTCCAGAATGCCGCAGCCAGGCTCCTGACAGGTGCCCGGAAGAGGGACCATGTTACTCCTATCCTGGCCTCTCTCCACTGACTACCAGTACAGTTTAGAATTTATTTTTAGGTTCTCCTGTTTGTTTATGAAGCCCTGAATGGACTGGCCCCCTCCTATATCGCAGACCTTCTAACCCCTTATTCTACTTCCAGGTCCCTCAGGTCGGCTGACTTGGGGCTCCTGGCTGTCCCATGATCTAAATTTAAGCTCAGGGGTGGCCACGCCTTTGCTGTTGCAGCCCCGAGACTGTGGAACAGCATTCCCCTCCCTATCAGATCTGCCCCTTCCATCGACTCTTTTAAATCCAGGCTCAAAACTTACCTTTATTCATTAGCGTTTGAATCTTCCAAATCAGGTTGATTTGTGGCTAGTGCCTAGGCTCGTGTGTTGTTTATTTTGTGCCTATAAGCTGAGTGCCTTGTTGTTTATATCTGGGTTTCTTGTATTTGTGATTTTAGCCACCTGTTATGGTTTGTAAAGCACTTTGGTCAACATGGGTTGTTTTTAAATGTGCATTATAAATAAATTTGACTTGACTTGACTTTTACCCTTGCCATTTCTTAACTCAACCCGTAGAGACTCTACACCTTCTAATCCTATGTCATCTCTTTCCAATGATTTAATACTATTTCTTATACACAGAGCCACAGCACCCCCTCTGTCTACTGACCTATCTCTCTGATACATTCTTGGACGTATATCCTTGGACGTTCAGCTCCCAATGGCAGCCATCCTTCAGCCAAGTTTCAGAGATGGCCACAACATCATACTTGCCAATCTGTAGCTCAATTTTAAGATTTTAAGATTTCCATTTTATTTCTTATGCTGCGTGCATTCAAATATAACACTCTCAGTCTAGAATTTGTTGCTTTTGGTTTAAATCATCCCACTGGCTGTGATTAAGCCTCATCTTCTGCCTGTTCTTCCTATCATCTCTGTTGCACACTGTCTTTGATTTATTTCTGTTTTCCCCTCCTCAGTCCTATCACTCTGGTTCCCATCCCCCTGCTAAATTCATTTAAACCCTCCCTAACAGCTCTATTAAACCTGCCTGCTCAGATATTGGACCCCTTTGGGTTCAGGTGTAACCCATCTTTTTTCTGCAGGTCGTACCTCCCCCAGAAGATACCCCAATGATCCAGGAACCCGAAGCCCTGCCCCCTACACCAGTCTGTCAGCCACGCATTAATATATCTGATCATGCTGTTCTTGTGCTCGTTAGCATGTGTCACAGGCAGCAATCCCGAGATTACTACCCTGCAGGTCCTGCTTTTCAGCTTCCAACTCAACTCCCTGAATTCTCTCTTCAGGACCTTCTCCCTTTTTCTACCTATGCCATTGTTACCAATGTGTATCAGGACTTCTGGCTTTCTATTAGAATACTTTTTTCTCTTTGGGATGTATATATCCTATGCCTTCCAAATTGCTTCCAGAAATTCCAGTCAATGCTGCTCTGTCACCATCCCTGCCGGAGTTCTTTTCCAATAAATTCTGGCCAACTCCTCTCTCAAGCCTCTGTAATTCCCTTTGCTCCACTGTAATACTGATGTATCTGACTTCAGCTTCTCCTTCTCAAATTTCAGGGTGAATCTGATCATATTATGATCACTTGACCTGAAAGGTTCTTTTACCTTAAACATGCTAATCAATTCTGGCTCATTGCACCACACCCGATCCAGAATTCCCTAGTGGGCTCAATGACGAGCTGCTCTAAAAAGCCAATCGTAGGCATGCTAGAAATTCCCCTCTCGGAATCCAGTACCAACCTGATTTTACCAGTCTACCTGCATAATGAAGTCCCCCATGACTATTGTAACATTGTCCTTTTGGCTTGTATATTTTTAACCTTCTATTGTAATTTGTAGACCACATCCTTACTACTGATTGGGGGTTTGTATACATCTCCCATCAGGGTCTTTCTACCCTTGCAGATCCTGGCTCTACCCACAATGATTCAAGTTAAAAAAGTCTTTAATAAGTCAGAAAAGTATTTAATTGGAATGAGGGGAATTATGAGGCTATCAGGCAGGAACTTGGGAAGCTTAAATTGGAAACAGATGTTCTCAGGGAAAGGAACAGAAGAAATGTGGTAAATGTTCAGGGGATATTTGTGTGGAGTTCCGTATAGGTACGTTCCAATGAGACAGGGAAGTTATGGTAGGGTACAGGAACCGTGGTGTATAAAGGCAGCAGTAAATCCAGGCAAGACAATAAAAAATCTTACAAAATATTCAGAGAGCTAGGTAATGTTAGAGATCTAGAAAATTATAAAGCTAACAGGAAGGAGCTTAAGAAGGAAATGTGGAGAGCCAGAAGGAGCCATGAGAAGGCTTTGGCGGACAGGATTAAGGAAAACCCCAAGACATTCTACAAGTATATGAAGAGCAAGAGGATAAGAAGTGAAAAAATAGGACCAATCAAGTGTGACAGTGGTAAAGTGTATGGAACTGGAGGAAATAACGAAGGTACTTAATGAATACTTCAGTATTCACTATGGAAAAGGATCTTGGTGATTGTAGTGATGACTTGCAGTGGACTGAAAAGTTTGAGCATATGGATATTAAGAAAGAGGATGTGCTGGAGCTTTTGGAAAGCATCAAGTTAGATAAGTCACCGGACCAGATGAGATGTACTCCAGGCTACTGTGGGAGGCGAGGGAAGAGATTGCTGAGCCTCTGGCGATGATCTTTGCATCATGATTGGGGACGGGAGAGGTTCCGGAGGATTGGAGGGTTGCGAATGTTTTTCATTTATTCAAGAAAGTGAGTAGAGATAGCCCAGGAAATTATAGACCTGTGAGTCTTACTTCAGTGGTTGGTAAGTTGATGGAGAAGATCCTGAGAGGCAGGATTTATGAACATTTGGAGAGGTATAATATGATTAGGAATAGTCAACATGGCTTTGTCAAGGGCAGTTGTGCCTTACGAGCCTGACTGAATCTTTTGAGGATGTGACTAAACACATTGATGGAGGAAGAGCTGTAGATGTAGTGTATATGGATTTCAGCAAGGCATTTGATAATGTACCCTATGCAAGGCTAATGAGAAAGTAAGGAGGCATGGGATCCAAGGGGACATTGCTTTGTGGATCCAGAACTGGCTTGCCCACAGAAGGCAAAGAGTGGTTGTACACGGGTCATATTCTGCCTGAGGTCGGTCACCAGTGGAGTGCCTCAGGGATCTGTTCTGGGACCCCTACTCTTTGTGATTTTTATAAATGACCTGGATAAGGAACTGGAGGGATTCATTGTTAAATTTGCTGATGACACAAAGGTTGGAAGTGTTGTGGATAGTGTGGAGGGCTGTCAGAGA
Source organism: Hypanus sabinus (assembly GCF_030144855.1). Lineage (NCBI taxonomy): Eukaryota > Metazoa > Chordata > Chondrichthyes > Myliobatiformes > Dasyatidae > Hypanus > Hypanus sabinus. The sequence continues at coordinate 176,994 of NW_026779048.1, read as the reverse complement.
TTACAGCGGGACATTGATAGGATGCAAAACTGGACTGAGAATTGACAGATGGAATTCAACCCAGATAAGTGTGAGGTGGTTCATTTTGGTAGGTCAAATATGATGGCAGAATATAGTATTAATGGCAAGACTCTTGGCAGTGTGGAGGATCAGCGGGATCTTGGGTTCTGAGTCCTTAGGATGCTCAAAGCAGCTGCGCAGGTTGACTCCTGGTTAAGAAGGCATACGGCTTATTGGCCTTCATCAATCGTGGAATTGAATTTCGGAGCCAAGAGATAATGTTACAGTTATATAGGACCCTGGTCAGACCCCACTTGGAGTACTGTGCTCAGTTCTGGTCGCCTCACTATAGGAAGGATGTGGAAGCCATAGGAAGGGTGCAGAGGAGATTTACAAGGATGTTGCCTGGATTGGGGAACATGCCTTATGAGAATAGGTTGAGTGAACTTGGCCTTTTCTCCTTGGAGTGACGGAGGATGAGAAGTGACCTGATAGAGGTGTATAAGATAATGAGAGGCATTGATCGTGTGGATAGTCAGAGGCTTTTTCCCAGGGCTGAAATGGTTGCCACAAGGGGACACAGGTTTAAGGTGCTGGGGAGTAGGTACAAAGGAGATGTCAGGGGTAAGTTTTTTTACACACAGAGTGGTGAGTGCAAGGAGTGGGCTGCCGGCAACAGTGGTGGAGGTGGGTACGATAGGGTCTTTTCAGAGACTTTTGGATAGGTTCATGGAGCTTAGTAAAATAGAGGTCTATGGCTAATGCTAGTAATTTCTAAGGTAGGGACATGTTCGGCACAACTTTGTGGGCCAAAGGGCCTGTATTGTGCTGTAGGTTTTCTATGTTTCTATATTTCTAAAATATTCTGGCCCTGTGTCACTTCTTTCTAATGATTTGATTTCACTTTTTTACCGATAGAGCAACACAAACCCCCCACCGGCACACCCGGCCTTCCAGTCTGTCCTTTCAATAAAAATGTGTATCTCTGGATTAATCTCCCAGCTATAATCTTCTTTCAGCCGTGATTCAGTGTTGACTTCAACATTATACCTGCCAATCTACAACTGTGCTGCAAGTTCATCTGCCTTATTCCATATACTGCACCATTTCAAATATAAAACTTACAGTCCTGTATTCACCCTTGTCTGCCTTTTACATTGCAACTCAGCACGCTGACTGCAATTTTGCCCTGTCAACAGCTTCTCCTCACTACACAGTGCCTCTGTTTGTAAACCAACCACCTCATCTTCAGCATTGCCATCCGACTTTCTGACGCATTCATCATACTGACAAATCCAAATTGAATTAAATCCAAGATCTAATTTAGTGAAGAATTTGACCCTTGTAGTAAATCAAAGGCTGAGTTCATTAATGGTAAGCAGTGATGACTTTTATTGGTAATCTTGTTAAGATTCTAATAATCAATATAGGGTCACAAACAAGAGAAAATCTGCAGGTGCTGGAAATCCGAGCAACACACACAAAACACTGGAGGAACTCAGCAGGCCAGGCAGCGTCTATGGAAAATGTACAAATGACATTCTGGGCCGAGACCCTTCGGCAGGACGGGAGAAAAAAAGCTGAGGAGTAGATTTAAAATGTGGGGGGAGGAGGGAAACACGAGCCTGGGTGGGGGGAGGGACAGAGTAAAGAGCTGGGAAGTTGATGGATGAAAGAGACAGAAGACGATGGAAGAAAGAAAAAGGGGGAAGGAGCACCAGAGGGAGGTGATGGGTGGGCAAGGAGATCAGGTGAGAGAGGGGAAGGGGAGGGGGTGGCTGGGGGCATTACTCCAAGTTTGAGAAATCAATGTTCATGCCATCAATACTCCAAGTGCGGCCTAACTAGTGTCTTATAAAAGCTCAGCATTCTATCCTTGCTTTTATGTTCTATTCCTCTTGGGAAAAAATGCCAACATTGTTTTTGCCTTCTTTACCACAGACTCAACCCGTAAATTAGCCTTCTGGTAGGCTTGCACAAGGACTCCTAAAACCCTCTGAACCTCTGATATTTGAACCTTCTCCTCATTTAGATAATAGTCTGCACCATTATTCCTTTTACCAAAATGCATTATCATACATTTCCCAACACTGTATTCCATCGCCACTTTTTTGCCCATTCTTCCAATTTGTCCAAGTCCTGCTGCAATCACAATGCTTCCTCAGCACCACCTACCTGTCCACCAATCTTCGTATCATCCGCCAACTTTAACACAAAGCCATCTATTCCATTATCTAAATCATTGACAGACAATGTGAAAAATAAGTGTTCCAATTCTGACCCTTGAGGAACGCTGACAGACAACCAGAAAAGGTTATTTACATTCACAGCCTCCTGCCTGTCAACTACACCTCAATCCATACCAGTATCTTTCCACTGCCTCTCCTTTGTCCACCCTGCTTGTTACTTTCTCATAGAACTCTAACAGATTTGTCAGGCAAGATTACTCTTCACAGTAACCATGCTGACTTTGACTTATTTTATCATTAGTCTCCAAGTAGCTCGAAACTTTGTCCATAATAATCGACTCCAAATCTGTCCTTACCATTGAGGTTAGACTAACTGGCCTATAATTACCTCTCTTTTGACTTCATCCCTACTTAAAGAGTGGAGTGAAATTTGCAATCTTCCAGTCCTCGGGGACCATGCCAGAATCAGGTGATTCTTGAAATAACATGACCAATGTATCTGTTATCTCTTCAGCAACCTCTCTCAGGACTCTGGGATGTAGTCCATCTGGCCCAGGTGACTTATCCACCTTAAGATGTATCAGTTTGCCTAGCACTTTTTCCTTTGTAATATCAATGACACTCACTCCTGCTCCCTGACACTCACGGACCTCTGGCACACTGCTAGTGTCTTCCACAGTAAAGACAGATGCAAAGTACCCATTAAGTTCATCAGCCATTTCTTTGTCCCCCATTACTACTGTCACCAGCATCATTTTCCAGTGGTCCAATATCAACTCTCACTTCCCTTTTGTTCCTTATATAACTGAGAAATATTTTAGTATCCTGCTTTATATTATTGGCTTGGCTGCCCTCATTTCATTTTTTCCCTTCTTATAGCTTTTGTAATTACATTATCTTGGATTTTAAAAACTTCCCAATTATCCAACTTCTCACTTACTTTTACAACATAATATGCCATTTCCTTGGCTTTTATGCAGTCCTTAACTTCCTTCATCAGCCATGGTTGCCTACATCTGCCATTAGAGAGCTGCTTCTTCTGTGGGACATATCTATCCGAGCCTTGTGAACTATTCCCAGAAACTTCAGCCATCCCTGTCCTGCCATCATTCCTGCCAGTATCCTCCTCCAATCCACCTGGGCAAGCTCGTCTCTCATGCCTCTGTAATTCCCTTTATTCCATTGTGATACTGATACATGTGACTTGCGCTTCTCCCTCTCAAATTGCAGTCTGAATTGAATCATATCATGACCACTGCCTCCTGAGGGTTCCTTTACAATGGTCATGTGGATAGCCAGGGACATTTTCCCAGGGCTGAAATGGCTAACACGAGGGGCATAGCTTTAAAGTGCTTGGAAATAGGTACCGAGAGGATGTCAGGGACAAGTTTTTCACACAGAGAGTGGTGGGTGCATGGAATGCACTGTCGGCGGTGGTGGTGGAGGCAGAAACGATAGGGTCTTTTAAGAACCTCCTAGTTAGGTACATGGAGCTTATAAAAATAGAGGACTATGCGCTCGGGAAATTCCAGGTAGTTTCTAGAGTAGGTTACATGGTCGGCACAACATTGTGGGCCGAAGGGCCTGTTATGTGCTGTAAATGTCTATGTTCTATGTTCTATTAAGCTCCCTCATCAGATCTGGGTTATTACACAACACCCAATCCAGGATAACCTTTCCCCGAGTAAGCTCAAGCACAAGCTGTTCTAAAATAAACATCTCATAGGCATTCAACATATTCCCTCTCTTGTGATCCAACACCAACCTGATTTTCCCAATCCCCTTGCATATTGAAGTCCCCCATCACAATTGTCATTACCCTTACTTCATGCCTTTTCCAGCTCCCTTGCAATCTGAACCCCACATCTTGGCTACTATTTGGAGTCCAATATATGGTTCCCAAAATGTTTTTTCACCCTTGCAATTTCTTAACTCCACCCACAAAGATTCAACATTCTCAGACACAATGTCACCTCTTTCTAAAGGTGTAATTCCATCTCTTACCAACAGAGCCACACCACTGCCTGTGCCTTCCTGTCTGCTGTTTTGATACAAAGATCTTTCCTGTAACACCATAGGATTTTATCTTGTTAAGCATCCTCATGTGTGGCACCTTATCAAATGCCTTTTGAAAATCCAAGTAAATGACATCCACTGCATCTTATTTGTCCACCCTGCTTGTTACTTCCTCAAAGAACTCTAACAGATTTGCCAGGCAAGATTTCCCTTTACAGAAACCATGCTGACTTTGACTTATTTTATCATTAGTCTCCAAGTACCCTGAAACCTCATCCATTATAACAGACTCCAACACCTTCCCAACCACTGAGGTTAGGCCTTCTTTCAGCCACGACTCAGTGATGCCCACAATGTCATACCGACCAATCTCTAATTGTGTCATGAGCTCATCAACCTTATTCCAAAAGCTATGCACATTTAAATCCAGCACCTTTAGTCCTGTATTCTTTGCCCTTTTAAATTTTGACTCTGTGGTACAATTTAGCTCTTTGCTCTGTCTGCATTTTTACCCAAACATTGGCCTGTTCTTTCTTACATTCATGTTACACCCATCATCTACTTGTAAACCCACTGGCCCATCCTCAGCTCTGTCACACTGGTTCCCATCCTGTGTTCTAGGTTCTATGTTCAATTTGTGTAGAGACTTGGACATTTCCCTCATCATGGTCATGAACAGCCCACCCCTTACAGTCAGCCTGTGCCCTGATCCTAGACTCATTAGCCAGTGGGAACATCCTCCCTGTATCCAGCAATGTTAAACTCTGTCCTCAGTTCAGTGAGATCACAACTCATTCTTCTAACCCCCAGTGAACAGAGGGCTGGTCAACTCAACTTCTCCTGATGTGACAGACTCACCAACACATGGAGCTGAAACACTGACCTTGTTTCTCTCTCCACAGATGCTGCCTGACCTGCTGAATATTTCAACGATTCTCTGATTTCACCCCAGGAAAAAATTCTGCAGAATCTTCATTACACTCCCTTGAGAGAAAGTGTATCATTCATTTACTACGGTCAACAAGTTTGTACCCAGTCCTCCTGGTGTGGTGTCATGAAGACCAGTTATAATTCTGTGACCAATTCCAGGTTGCCATGGTGATCACCTACCGACTGTACTCAGTACACACTGTGCCAGGACAACGATCACCAGCCAGAGGCACGAAACCATTCAGCCCTGTGATCCTGGGACAGGAGCTGTGTATTCCAATAAGACATCAGGCACAGCAAATATCCAGGACAGGAATCAAGTGAAAACCATAAATCTTTGGAGACAAGTTTTATCTTTGTGAGAATTCAAGAAACAGAACAGTACTCCTATTCCCAAAACACCCCAATCAGCACGTCGCTCCCCGAAGTAGTCCCACCTCTAAGAAAGAGAACAGAGATTCCAGGAGAACACAGAGCGCATCAGAGACGATGACGAACATTTTACCTGGTGGAAATAATGAGTCTGTAAATCTCAGCCCCCCACAAATTGTAAAGGATTTGGGATTACAGGATCTATATCCTCACAAATTGTCTCTTCAGACCGTGCGGGAGGTGTCCCAGGATAAACCAGAGGACAGCAAACCAACTTGTGCAGAAGATCTTCCCTGGCGATTTCTCCAAAGGATCCTCTCAGCCAATTCACTGGCGAGGAATCCTGACTGGCCACCTGATCTGTCCTCGGACAGTGAGGATGAAGATGATGATGCTGAAGACTTCAGTGATTTCTTTGAAGTTAAAGGACATGGGAATCATGGGATGAATCCTCTGGATATCATTGCTGCCATTTTCCTCTGTGCTGACCACTCTCTCCAGCAGGAACTGATGCTGAAGATGTCTCTGTGCCAGTTTGCATTACCCTTTCTGATGCCAGACACTCACAGTCACCCCATGGACAAGGTGAGGGGACCCACAGAAGGGCCTGGTGCCACCCTTCTCCTCTGGGCCATGAGGCCCATTGTTAAAACATGGTGCCCACATTCTCCTACAGACAGCAGCCCCGTTGTGGAGGTGCCCATCGTGACAGCGGCCATGCCAACGGTGTCCTTCCTCAGACTGGGAAGGTGCACAGTGTCCAAATCCCGAATCCTCAATCTCACCCTGAGTCAGGCACAGCTGCAGCAAAACATCTTCCTGCACTCCGAGATGGAATGTGGGAATGTGCCCCGCAGGATATCCGATGGAATGGCTGAGATCAGCTGGTATCTCCCTTCTGGGAAGAGAAACACGGATATTTTCCCAGAGGCTGCTGCATTCATTAACCTCCGAGGCGATGCTGAAACTTTCCAGGGAAACGCTCGGTTTCTGGCAAAAGTATCTGCTGCTCTCTTTATTTTCATTGATGTTATCGGTGAGAAGGAACGAGAATTCCTCACCTCTCTCACACAGTCACCAACAAAACTCTTTCTCATAGTCAACACCCACATCAATCAGCAACACATAACCCCTGAGCAGGTGAAGAATCTGTTCAAAGATCTAAAGTTAGAACGTCAACAACGCATTCTTCGGACAAATGTAAATGAGGCTAAACTTGTGGAAAAGCTCCGTTCTCAGATCAAACAAGTAATTCTAATGAGGGACAGGGACCAGACCTTGCTGAGCCTGGAGAAAATGGCTGACATTGCAATGGAAAGTGGGATTGAGGTCGGCGAACGTCAACCTGAAATACAACGAGCCAAGGAACTGACCAAAATACTGGACAGACTTGACTCAGGAGACATTACTGGGTATAAAAGGAGAGTGTTGCCCTTTCATGGAGAGCCCTGGCAAGGGTTGTCTAAAGTTGAAAAAGAGAAATCGCGGATGAAACTCCGTGGGGACAGAACCACAGTCGTGTATAACCACCAACTGGACCAGGAGAAGAACAGAATCCGGGAAGCTCAGCTCAGACAGAGTCTGTCGGACGAAATGCGGCTGTTCATTGAATACCTCACCCGTCATGGTGGGGTTGACAGAGCCATTTCCCTACAGTGGCTGAAGCTGGAACTGGACAGTAAATCACGGGAAGTTATGGCAGGATTGCGTAGAATTTATAAAGAACTGTGCAAAGACTCAAAGCAGAAGGTGAAGGAACTGAAGGAGTTGGATCAGAAGATGTCTGATAGTTCCCTGGGACTCGAGCATTTCATGAGGGAACTTGGCCAGATTTATGAACTTTCAGTGACTCGACACAACGTCACCCGAAGGACACAGATCCACCCAAAGGTGTCGCAGTTCCCAGGGGTTGCTGCTGAACTGTTGCTGGAAGGGTTCCCACTGGAACTCATCGATGGAGACGTTTCCAACGTTCCCATTCCATGGATCACTGCCGTACTCACAGAGCTGGCCAACAAAGTGGGAAGAGCTTGCCGAGTGTTTGTGCTGACAGTGATCGGAGTTCAGAGCACGGGCAAGTCCACACTCCTCAACACAATGTTCTGTTTGCGGTTTGCTGTGAGCAGCGGCCGATGTACTCGAGGGGCCTACATGCAGTTGATCAAAGTCACAGGGAGCCTGGCCGAGGAGCTGGGCTGTGAGTTCATCCTGGTCATTGACACAGAGGGGCTGAGAGCCCCAGGACTCGCAACACTGACAGACAGCTACGAGCACGACAATGAGCTGGCAACGTTCGTGGTTGGATTAAGCAACTTAACGTTGGTAAACATCGGGATGGAAAATCTGTCAGAGATGAAAGATATTTTACAGATTGTTGTCCATTCCTTAATCCGCATGAGGGAGACAGGAAAAGGGCCAAAGTGCATATTTGTGCACCAGAACGTCGGTGATGTGAGTGCGCACAATCAGAATCTGAGAGGCCGTCAGAAACTCCTGGAACAGCTGGATAAGATGACAGAGGCTGCAGCAAAGCTGGAGAAGGTAGACCGAGTAACGTTCCGGGATGTGATGGACTATGATGCTGACAAGGACAACTGGTACATCCCTGGTCTGTGGCATGGTACACCCCCAATGGCTGCAGTCAACACCGGCTACAGTGAACACGTCTCCCAACTGAAGAAGAACCTAATTCAGTGTCTAATCCAACGGAGCAAAAGCCAAAGAGCTTTCACTATCCCGGACTTTATCAAATGGATGGCTGGGCTTTGGGAGCAGGTGAAACATGAAAATTTCATTTTCAGCTTCCAGAACAGTCTGGTCGCAGAGGCTTACAACCACCTCTCCGTGAAGTACAAGGACTGGGAGTGGGAACTCCACAAATTCACTCACTCCTGGGGAAATGAGGCTGAAAACAGAATCAGCAATGCCAGAGGAGATCTCAATGAACTGCTCCATAATCTGGAGAGGGAGACGAGGACAGAGATGGACAAAAGGGAGGGTGTCACTCTGGATAAACTGCAAGCTCTGTATGAAAGTGGGGCTGATAATGTGTATCTGATGGAGAAATACAGAGAGGAATTTAAACTCAGCATCTCCAGTTTATGCAGCCGACTTCAGTGCGATTCAATGCAGAGATGTAGAGATACCGTGAACAGACGGGTGGGACTGCAGGGTGTGGAAGATATTTGTAATAACTTTCACAAGAAGATTGGAGAACAGGTGAAGGAGCTTTTACAGAAGTGTAAAGCAGCAAGTTGGGTGTTGGGTCAACAGGAACTGGAAAATCAGTTTGACAAGATGTGGGAAAGTACACTCTCTCAACTGGAGTATCAGCCCTGCAGAAAAAGAAAGATTGAACAGGAGATTGAAAATCTTCTCAGAGAGGAAACAAAAACTCAAGGGAGAGTGATTAATGAAAGGCTAAAAGGTAACAATCTCTGTGAACTGGGGACCCAGTACTTTCAGATTGAAGAGAAACACATCAATGTGTCACATTGGAGATGGGGTACAAGTAAACACATTCCATCCAGATTGAAATCAGATCTCGATCAAGCAGCAATGATTACAAAGCCCATCGAGGATGAATGCAGACATTGGATCACTGACATCACAAAAAAGGACATGGATTATGACAAAATATATTGCATTGAACTTTTGAACATGATAGAGGGAAACGTTGACAATATTTCACATCAAAACTTTTCAATGTCTGAGGTTTTCAAGGCCGAGTTTAAACTTCACCTGTGTGGTTACGCTGTACCAAGATTCCAGGAGATGCACAGGAGGTTTATCCACAACCACGACCCACAGAGAAGACTGGAAAACATGAAAAGTCAATACTTTGATCTCTTCATGGATATTTACACAGAGCAGGATGAGAACCAGAGACAAGCAGAACGATTTGCACAATCTTGTTTCTTGCCAGCTCTCCGAGACGCCACCCTCAAGACTCTCAGCGTGAACATCGTGGATGATATGAAAAAACACGACCCTGAGCGACAGTACAGTCTCCGCAACAACTTCACTGTGGCCCTCCTGGTCCACCTGAAACAAACACATCAATTTGATGAATATCTCCGGTACATCAGAGACTTTGTGAATTTCGCCAAAGACTGGCTCCATCAGCAAGTTATTAAACACTGCAAGACAAAACGCGATAGGGAGAGCACATTTACCCGTCTGGCTAAAGAAATCATCACAGAGATCACTGGGAAAGCTAAGGACATTGTTCAGGATGCAGTGAAGCAGAACTTTGCTGGAAATGCTCGGAGCTTCCTAAACATGTTTGTTGAAAAGTTAAACATGAGAATCTCGATGCCCGAAGATGAGATGAAACTCGTTCTGCTTCAGAGTGGCAGTGATGGCAAGAAATGTGCAGAAGCCATTCTGCCATGTATTGAAGAGGTGGAGCAGGATCTCCTCCGTGAGGTAAAAGGCTGGGATGTCAAAGCAAAGATTGAAGAATTATCCATTAAACCCAGGGAGGAGTTGTTCAAAGGGTTATTCAAATGTAGTAAGAAATGTCCTTTCTGTGGGGTTTACTGTGACTCAGAGACCCCGGTACACTCACTACAGTCCTGTAAACAGCACTGGCCTAAAGGGCTCAACAGCCATCGAGGGGCAGACAGTGAACATCTTGTAACGGATATCTGTACAGCTTTAGTCGCAAGTGATACAAAATTCCAAAATAAAGACACAAATGGGAAATACCATCCCTACAAGGATTATCAAACAGTCAATGATTACTACAAATCCTGGATTATCCAAAGGGAGATCTCCGCACAGGCAGCATCCTATTGGAAGAAGGTTTTCTACACTTTCAATCAGCAGTTTGCTGATGTATATAGAGCAAAGCCTGCAGAGATCAATGAAAGCTGGAACATTGACTGGGATGTGGTGAGGGAAGAAATGAACAAGACCTATAATACAACCATTCCGTCTTGGTAATGTCCCTTTAAATGGCGTTACTCAGTGAGAGACAGACAAAGAGAAACTCTCTGTCTCAGAAGGAATGGGCAGAGTAAATCACAGAGTGTTCAAATCTAAATCCAGTCACAAATGATAAAAATAATTAGCAGAACAGAAGGAATGTTTCAACTGATAGTTTATCAAATTGGAATAGTTGATGAATCAGATCAGAGATCAATGAGAAGCATTTCTGGAGAGAGTAACAGGTATCCAGAAGGTAGGGACTTAATGTGAGGGTGGAGGGTGGGAAATGAGGATCTTGTGTTGGAATTGAGGTGCTTTGAGTGATGGGATCAGGGAAACTCCAAAGAGGGACTGACAGATAGGTTGGTGAGTGATCGAAGGATAGTGTGAGGAAGGATCAAGGGATACGTTGGAGGGAATTGAGGGATAAAATGATGCGGGATTGAAGGATAGTGTGAAGAGGTATTAAGGGATGGAGTGATGAGGGATTGGAGAGATAGAGTGACCAGGAAGCGATTTAAAAAAAAAACATTTCAGAAGGTAGAGGAGATATTGAGGGACAATTGGAAAGTAGGATGTCCAATGAGATTCTAAAGATATATGAAGGAGCAGCAGGCTATTCAGCCCACCAAGCCTATGCTGTCATTCATTGAGGACATGGCTGATCTACATAGAGCACTTGAGAGCAGAAATAGACCCTTTGGCCCATCTAGTCCATGCCATCTACTTGCAACTGAAACGTATCCCTCCAAATGCCTCCCATTCATTGTCCTTTGCAAACGTCCCTTAAAATTTACTATTAAACCAACATCGACGATTTCCACTGGCAGCTCTTTCCACAAGTGCAGCACTTCCTGAGTGAAAAAGTTCTCCCTCATGTTCCCCATAAATATTTCACATTTCACCTAAAACCTATGAACTAATCTCACCAAGCCCTGAGCCTCTCTCTACAGCCCCAGGGTGGAGAATCCCAATGATTCATCATCCAGGTGAAGATGTCTAACCTCACTGCCCTTAGAAAAAGTCTCTGGCATCTGTCTCGTACACCTTTATCAGATCACCTCTCATCCTCATTGTCTCCAAAGAGAAAAGCCCTTCCTCACTCAAACCTGTCCTCATAAAACATGCTCTCTAACCTAGACAACATCCTGGTTAGTCTCCTCAGTTCCCTCTCTAAATCTTCCACATCTTTCCTATAATGAGATACCGGAACTGAACATAATATTCCGAGTGTGGTCTATCCAGGGTTTATTGATCTGCAACATGATCTTGTGGCTATTGAACTCAATATCTTGACTAATAAAAGCCGACACACCATACACCTACTTAAGGGCCCAGTTAACTAACAACAGCTTTGGATATGGACCCCAAGGTTCCCCTGTTCCTTGACACTGCTCTGAATCCTGCCATTAACTCTGTATTCTGCCTTGAAGTTCGAACTTTCAAAATGAATCACTTGACACTTTTCTGGATTGAAGTCCACCTGCCTCTTCTCAGCCCAGTTCTGCATCCTGTCAATGTCCTGTTGTAACCTACAGAAACCTCCTGCACTATCCATACCTCCACCAATCTTCATGTCATCTGCAAAAGTCCATCCACTTCCTCATCCAAGTTCTTTATAAAAATGACCAAGAGCACGGCTCCCACAACACCACGGGTCAGGGATCTCCAGGCAGAATACCCTCCCTCACCTCCCACCCTCTGCCTTCTGTGTGCAAGACAATTCTGAATTCAAGCAGCCATGTTTCAGATCCCATAACTCCAGGATTTGTGAATGAGACTACACGGTGAGAGGGAGGGGAACAGGAGGGAGGTGGAACAGGGAGTAGGGACAGTGGAGGGTGGAGTGTGGAGAGGAAGGGGAGAGGGTGAAGGGTAGAGCTTGGAGGGGATAGGAGGCGTGAGAGAGAAAGTTAGAGATATTGATGCTGGGAGGAGTTCAAGAAACATTCTCCTGAGGAGAGGGACGGGATCTCTCACCAGTCAAATGGTGCTGAGTTGTGATCTCTGTTGAGGTCGTGGTTCAGACTCAGATTATTCTGTTTTGCTTCTTGGGTTTTTTTTAGCGTTTGTCTATTGGGGGACAGATGGGGAATTGGGGGTTAGGGTTTAAGGACATGGAGCAGGAGCTGGTATTCAGAGTCCAGATCAGAACACTCCACAATTGAAGGTCAGTTTGGCAGGCAGTGATGATGGAGGTTAGCAATCCCAGTCAGTGAGTCTTGGGTTGTAGTCCATCATGGCAGGAGGAGACCCAAAGGTCAAAAGCCTGTGATAAGTGGGGTCGTGGGTCAATACCCAGAGGATGGAAAGACCAGAGCGCATGGCCCAAGGTTGAAGTTCAGATGTGGACAAGACTGTAGAGTGACATCTAAAGATCAAACAGCAAAGTTGGTGAGCCTGGAGATCAAGGCCTGAAGGTAGAATCCCCAGGGTTGCCCTGCCTGGAGATCGAGGGACAATGTCTGTGAGTCCGTGCCAGGGACTGAGGCTGGAGGACCAATATCTGTAAGTCAGAGTCTGGGACCAAAGAAAAGCTGCCTGTGTGTGTGAAGGGGAGGGGTCGGATGTGGAAAAGGGGCTTGTTTTGCTGTTGTTGTTGTTACTGCCGGTTGTATTTTCCTGCTGAACGTTGGGTTTGCTATCTTGGCACCGGAAAGTCTGGTGACGTTTGTGAGCTGCCTCCAGCACATCCTTTGGTTGTGAATGCAAACACACATTTCACCGTAGGTTTCAATGTAGATCTGAGAAATAAATCTGAATGTCTGAGAGCTTTGGGAAGAAACGTATAAAAAGGTGCCGGACAAGATCACCGACAGCACTGACTCCGGAGAGCAACCAGTGAAGAAGACCCTGAGTCAGGGGCTCGGAGAGGAACTCACGGTGAACCCTGGCCAGGTTCATCTGGGGTGGGGAACACCTGAACAGGGGTGGGGGGGGGGGTTTGGAGTTGTGAAAGTAAACTAAAGAGATGTGTAACTAAATAGTTAATGTTTGAACTGTGTAATTACTCCTTGAACAAATCCTGATCAATAAAGACAACAGTTATTGGTCAGTCATCGTCTGGAATGTTCTATCATGTGATGTGTTTAACTGGGAATAGGGTTCACCAGTGAAGTTCACTTTGTGATCAGAAAGCCGTGGAACCGTCGAGCTAAATGTGAGTCAAAATACAACAGTCCAATCCGAGAGGACGAGCATTCAGGTGGGGTGGGGTGGGGTGGAGTGTAAAGGAGATGTGCATGCCTTTTTATACAGAGAGGGGTCAGTGCCTAGAAGAGGCACAGTCATTGTGGGCTGAATAGCCTGGTCCTCTCCAGTACTTTCTATCACAAACAAGAGGAAATCTGCAGATGCTGGACGTCCAAGTGACACACACAAAGTGCTGGTGGACCTCAGCAGGCCTGGCAGCATCTATGGTGAGGAGTACAGTTGGCATTTTGGGCTGAGACCCTTCCACAGAACTGGAGAGAAAAATCTGAGGAGTAGATTTAAAATGTGGTGGGAGGGCAGGGAAACACAAGGTGATTGGTGAAACCTGTAGGGGGAGGGATGAAGACAATAGTTGGGAATTTGATTGGTGAAAGAGATACAGGGCTGGAGAAGGCAGAGTCTGATAGGAGAGGGAAGGAGGCCATGGAAGAATAAAAAGGGAGGGAGGAGCCCCCAAGGAGGCGATGGGAAGGGAAAGAGATAAGGTGAGTGAGGGAGAAGGGGATGGGGAATAGTGATGGGTGGTGGTAGGGGGATATTAGCAGAAGTTTGAGAAATCCATGTTCATTGCATCAGCTAGGAGGCTACCCAGAAAGAATATCAGGTGTTGTTCCTCCAACCTGAGTGTGGCCTCATTTCAACAGTAGAGGCCATGGATGGACTTATCGGAATGGGAAGTGGAAGTAAAATGGGTGGCCACTGGGAGATCCTGCTTTTTATGGTGGATGGAGCGTAGATGCTCGGTGAAGCAGTCTCCCAATCTATATCGGGTCTCACTGATATACAGGAGACAACACTGGGAGCACAAGATACAGTATATGACCCCAACAGACTCATGGGTGAAGTGACACCTCACCTGGAAGGACTGTTTAGGGGCCAGAACAGTAGTGAGTGTGGATGTGTAGGGACAGTTGTAGCACTCGAATGGACAAGGGAGTCGCGTAGGGAGTGATCCTAGGGAAAGCAGAAAGTGGGGTGGAGGGGAGATGTGCTTAGTGGTGGGATCCCGCTGGAGATGACAGAAATTCCGGAGAATTATGTGCTGGACACGGAGGCTGGTGGGGTAGCAGGTTAGGATAAGAGGAACACTATCCCTTGTAGGGTGGTGACAGGATGGGGTGAGAGCAGACCAGCATGAAATAGAAGAGATGTGGTTGAGGGCAGTGTTGATGGTGGAGGAAGGGAGGCCCCTTTCTGTGAAAAAGGAGGACATCTCCTTCATTCTTAAATGGAAAGTCTCATCCTGAGAGCAGATATGGTGGAGAATTGAGAGTAGAAGATGGCATGTTGACAGGTAATGGAGTGGAACGAGGTATAGTCCAGGTGGTTGTGAGAGTCATTGGGTTTAAAATAGACATCAGTAGATAAGCTGTCTCCAGAGACAGAGCCAGAGAGATTGAGAAAGGGGAGGGAGGTGTCAGAAATACACCAGGTAAATTTGAGGGCAGGGTGGAAGTTGGAGGCAAAGCGGATGAAGTCGACGAGCTCTGCACGGGTGCAGGAAGCAACACTGATGCAGCTGTCAATGTAGCGAAGGAAAAGTGCAGGTCAGTCACTAGTGTAAGCTGGGGACATAGACTTTTCTACATAGTCAACAAACAGGCAGGAATAGCTGGGACCCATGCGTGTGCCTATGGGTACACCTTTTGTTTGATGGAAATGTGAGAGGCTAAAGGAGAAATGATTAAAAGTGAGGACAAGTCTTGCCAGACGGAGGAGCGTGGTGGTGGAGGGGACTGTCAGGAACAGGGCAGGATGGACCCAAACACAGGATGCAGACACTGAAGTACTAGGGGGGAGGACAGGATGGGGATGCCATGGCATTTAAGGGTTAATGCAGGCAGGACTGGATCTAAGAGTTCAGACGAGGCAGGCAGGCAAGAGGATCCCACTGTTTGGGGCAGGCAGGCAAATTCCTCATGGCGGGCCACAGGGATCCTGGGCAGGGACCCCTCCCAGGCAGAAACACAGAGGCCTGGGCCAGTCACAGACACCTGGGCAGGTGCAGGGCACAACCCTTAGGGAGCAATAGGTGGAAGGGGCAGAACCCCTGCCAGGCAGCAGTAGTCCAGCCAGACCCACCCAACAGAGGCAACAGGTAGGAAGCTGGGTCCAGGGTAAGCAGCAGAAGTACAGTGATCCACTGGGTACATTGGTAAATTGGGAAAGGCAACCAACAGCGTGGCAGCACAAGCAAGGAGAATAAGGCAGAACCAGCACACAGGAGAGAAACAGGGGAACAAGACCAACCAGATAGAGCATATACAGGACAGTCCAGCAATCAGGGCAGCAACCAGGGCAGAACAGGATACAGACAGGATTCAGAGCCAACAGTCCAGGTACAGAGCAGGTTAAACCAGCTTCAGAGCAGACAGATACAAAACAACCACCCAGCTGGTCTCTGTCCCACGGCCCCTTATAAACACCTGCAGATGAATTGGCCACAGGTGTGCCTCCTTGATCCAGGATGATCTTAACTGGCTCAAAGGGGCCTGGAGGGACAGCTGCACGACCCGGTCAGGAGCACTCTTTCCGGATTGAGACCCGGAATGCGGATTCCAGACCGAACCGGACCCTGACAGGGATCTGGTTGGGTCTGGTGTCCAGATAGAAACAGAGAGCTTTGAGGCCTTTCTGGTGGGGGATGGAGGTGTAGAGAGACTGTACGTCCATAGTAAAAATAAGATGATGGGGGCCAGGGAACTTGCAATCATTGAAAAGGTCCAGAGTGTGTGAAGTGTCACGGATGTAGGTATGAAGAGACTGAATGAAGGACTGTACTGTTCTACATTCTGTTCACACTAATGTCCTGGTGCAGGTCAGGACCAAGTGTTGGTGAAGTTCAGTGAAAGAGGAGGAAAGAAGAGGCAGAATTATTATCCATCTCAACCCCATTCTCATGCCTTCTCCCATAACCTCAGTTACGCTATGGCAACAATGAATATAAAACTGAGACAGGTCTTTTTTTACAAACAAATAAACATTTATTTAAACTCTGCTCAATAAAAATGAAAAGTAAACAAATGACTGACTTAACCGGAAGTTAACTGCTATATGGCAACTCGAACAGTTCTTAAAGCGATAAATGCAAACACAGTCCTTAAAATGATAAATGCGAAAGTCCAAATGATTTATACAGTCAATTAGGAGAGACTTTCCTGAAGTAACAAATTCCTCGATGACTTGATGTTACTGCTGATCCCAGCCGAAATATGCCTTGCCCAAAGGATTCACGATGAAGGAAATAAAAACAGCTTAAAGGAACTAACCTTTTCCTTGATGAATAACGCTGCGCCCAAACCTTTCTGCTCTTACAGCAGGGGCTATCTTGGATGAAGGATACTATCTCCGGAACGAAGATCCAATAAGGTCGATCCTGTTTTACTGCCGATGACACCAATTTTACTCGATCCTTTGGGTTTCCGTACCTCGATAAATCTTCACTCTCCAATACTTAGACTTTAAAATTAAATCGAAGATACATCAAAGATAACTGACAGTGATTTTCAAAACTGCCGGCACAATGACAATTTACCTTACAGTAAGAATTAAAACTCCACTTAAAACAAAACTGTTTCACAAAACCAAATACACAGCATAACAGAGTAACAGACGACTTAAACAACATCCCAACAAAAACTGCGTCACAGCAGGCTTTCCCCGTTTTATACCTGTTGGAACAGGATATCACATGACCTCACACTGGCAGGAAAATTACATCTTGTGACCTCACACTGGCGGGAAAATACATCACCCCACCATCACAAGACTATTACATCATGCTTACCAGATACGCAATTGCATCATGGTCATGAGACAGTCACAAGATACCCACAGGGTATGGAACACCATTCACTTCTTTCTAATCAAGGACTTCTCAACCTCCACTTTGAACATACCCAACGATTGTCTCCACAGCTGTCTGTGGCAATGAATACATTCACCACCATCTGGCTAAAGAAATTCCTCCTCATCTCTGTTCTAAATGGACATCCCTCTATTCTGAGGCTGCATCTTCTAATCATAGACTCTCCTCAGGTGTATTTAATATTTAAGCAATATTCGAACAATCTTGTGTTTATATATATCGATAAGCATTCTGGTTTGTTTAAGTAATTCATTACAAGTTCAGGCGTTCATGTGCCATGGAATAACGTGTTGATGTATGCAGTACACAAATTTATACATATAACCATCATGCCAGGGGCTCACGTACACCAGACCAGTGCATGTTTAAAGGTGAAACTTGCAGAAAATGCAACAAAGTAGGACACATACAAAGAGCTTGTCAGGCAGAAAAATGAACGGACTGCACAGGGAAGAGAAAAAGATAAAGTCAAGTTGCAGTTTCCAAACGAGCTCTAATCTGCATGCTGTTGATGAAATATCTGATAATGATGAGAGTGAAGCTTTGAGATTAACAGGGTGAAAACCAGCAACAGGCAAACAATACGGCTTACACCAGCAGTGAACGGCAAAGTGACTAAAGTGGAACTGGACACTGGCTCAGCTGTTTCAGTCATTGGACAAAGAGCAGACCATGGCACTCATGAAAGTGAAGAAAGCAGTGGTCCAACTACAACAGTTTTTGTGGGTAACGTGTCTGAGAAAGGTTCTGATATGTAATCAGGCAGTTCCTTGTGAAATGTGACTATGCTTTAAGCTGGAAGAAAATTCCAGGAGCTTCAGGAAAGTTGTAAGCATTCAGATTTTGTGGGCATAAAGAACCAAAAATTAAGGTTATTGTAAGAACTGCAGTGGGACACAGAAAGCTGCTTGTAAAAGTAGATGCAAAAACCAAAGCCCAGATGGATGACTGGAAGGCAAAAAGAAAGGAGTGAATGGAGATATGAAAGCAGAGGATTTGCCAGATGGTTTTGAGGATGAGAAACCCAAGGGGAAAGATCAAATCGTAAAGGGAGCATTAGAAGGATTAATAGGAGAAAACTCCAGTGAACTAAATGAACTGTCCCAAGATCAAGATGCACAAACTAGAAGAAGAAAAAGGAAGGGGAAGAAAGGAGTCCAGAGCTATCAGAACCACTTCCTACAGTCTCAGAATCAAGTCCCAGACTCCTGGGTCTTCCTTTGAATCACTGTAATGTTTTGAAATTACAAAACATAACATCCCCCACTACAGAAATATCCTCTCCACATCCACTCTATCTAGCCCTTTCAATATTTGATAGATTTCAATGAGACCCTCTCATTTTTCTAAACTCCTCCAGGCTTCTGGTGTGTAACTGAGGGGTGACACCAGGCTTCTGGTGTGTAATGGAGGGGTGACACCAGGCTTCTGGTGTGTAATGGAGGGGTGACACCAGGCTTCTGATGTGTAACTGAGGGTTGACACTCGGCTTCTGATGTGTGATGGAGGGGTGACACCAAACTCTTCAGACTGATGAAGCTGATTTCCAACATGCTGTGGTCTTGCTCTGCCTGGTGACCGTGTGGCATTCCACACCATGTGGGAGACTTCACTGGATTCATTCAACTAGCCACCAGATTCCTCCTCTCCCGGCATCCCCACCTTGGGTGTTCATACGGATTCAGAGAATCAGACCAGATTCCTCCTCTCCCAGCATCCCCACCTTGGGTGTTCATACAGAATCAGAGAATCAGACCAGATTCCTCCTCTCCCAGCATCCCCACCTTGGGTGTTCATACAGAATCAGAGAATCAGACCAGATTCCTCCTCTCCCAGCATCCCCACCTTGGGTGTTCATACAGAATCAGAGAATCAGACCAGATTCCTCCTCTCCTCACATCCCCACCTTGGGTGTTCATACAGAATCAGAGAATCAGACCAGATTCCTCCTCTCCTCACATCCCCACCTTGGGTGTTCATACAGAATCAGAGAATCAGACCAGATTCCTCCTCTCCCAGCATCCCCACCTTGGGTGTTCATACGGAATCAGAGAATCAGACCAGATTCCTCCTCTCCCGGCATCCCCACCTTGGGTGTTCATACGGATTCAGAGAATCAGACCAGATTCCTCCTCTCCCAGCATCCCCACCTTGGTGTTCACTCAGATTCAGAGAATCAGACCAGATTCCTCCTCTCCCGGCATCCCCACCTTGGTGTTCACGCAGGTTCAGAGAATCAGACCAGATTCCTCCTCTCTCGGCATCCCCACCTTGGGTGTTCACGCAGGTTCAGAGAATCCGGGAGCTTGTTCCGTCTCCGGGGAAGATAAAGTGCGATCACCACCCATCAAGCAGCCATGAACCGATCCTCCTTACACCCTCCCACACAGAGCTCACTCCACACACAGATCAGTCCATACCGGATCAATGAGGACAAGCCCCCTTCACAAATACCCGTCGTGAATCTGGAACTTGTCAATGCCCAGAGTAGATCCCCCACTGAATCGATCACATCACCAGGTGGAACTATAAGACCATCAGATATAGGAGCAGAATTAGACCATTTGGCCCATCAAGTCTGCTCTGCCATTTCATCGTCAATTTCCCTCTCCGTCCCAATCTCCTGTACCCCTACATCCCTGATTAATTAAAGATCTAACGACCTCTGCCTTATGTATACCCAATGACTTGGCCTCCACAGCTGTCTGAACCCCACAGATACACCACTCTGTGGCGAAATTAATTCCTCCTCATCTCCGTTCTCAAAGGACATCCCTCTACTCTAAGGCAGTGTCTTCTGGTCCTAAACTCCCCCACCATAAGAAGCATCCTCTGTAGAAATAGAGAAAATAGGTGCAGGAGTAGGCCATTCGGCCCTTCGAGCCTCCGCGGGCCATATCTAACTTCCTTGTAAATATAGCCAATGAAATGGCCTCAACTGTTTCCTGTGGCAGATAATTCCACAGATTCACCACTCTCTGTGTGAAGAAGTTTTTCCTCATCTCAGTCCTAAAAGGCTTCCCCTTTATCCTCAAACTGTGACCCCTCGTTCTGGACTTCCCCAACATCGGAAACAATCTTCCTGCATCTGGCCTGTCCAATCCCTTTAGAATTTTATATGTTTCAATAAGATCCCCCCTCAATCTTCTAAATTCCAGTGAGTATAAGCCTAGTCGATTCTCTACATCCATTCTATTGAGGCTTTTCAACATCTGATAGGCTTCCCCCCTCATTCTTCTGAATTTTAGCCCTACAGTCATGAACTCCTTTTCATGTGATGTCTTTCAATCCCAGAATCATTTTCATGAGCCTCCTTTGCATCCTCTCCAATGTCAGCAAACGCTTCTTTGTCAAGAAACCCAAAATTGCTCACAATGCTCCAAGTTAAACCTCACCAGTGCCTTATAACATCCTTCTTGTATCTTCTGTTCCTCTCAAAATGAATGGTAATATTGTGTTTGCCATCCTCACCACCAACTCAACCTGTAAATTAACAAATTAACCTTCAAAGAATCCTACAAAAAGATGCCCGAGCCTCTTTGTACCTCATATTTTTGAATTTTCGCCCCATTATTGTTTGCAGTTTTGGTCACCTAATTACAGGAAGGATATTAATAAGGTTGAAAGATTGCAGAAAATGTTTACAAGGATGTTGCTGGGACTTGAGAAACTGAGTTTCAGAGAAAGGTTGAATAAGTTAGGGCTTTATTCCCTGGAGCATAGGAGAATGAGAGGTGATTTGATAGAGGTGTATAAAATTATGATGGGTATAAATAGAGTGAATGTGTCGGATTCCGGTACGGAGCCCGCGTTCCAGGTCTTGATCCGGTCCGCAGACTCTGGACTCCGGGTCTTGCAGCTGTCCCTCCCGTCACCCTTGAGCCAGTCAGGATCCTCCTGGCTTAAGGAGGCACACCTGTGGCCAATTCAGCCTCAGGTGTTTATAAGGGGCCTTGGGACTGAGACCAGGGGGTGGTTGCTTTGTATCTTGTTCCCTGCCCAGGTTCTGACCTGCTCTGCATCCTGTTTACCCTACCCAGGTTCTGACCTGCTCTGCATCCTGTTTACCCTACCCAGGTTCTGACCTGCTCTGTATTTGTTCTGTCCAGGTTGGTCTTGTCCCCTACTTTTTCTCAAATGTGCTGGTCCTGCTGCTCTGCCTGTTTTGCCTTGCTTGTGCTGTCTGCCTGCCTCTCCTGAGCTACCTGGGGATCATGGCTGTTGTGCTGGTCACCCTGGACATAGTCCCCGTTCTCCCCCTTTGCCTCCATCGGGCAGGTCTGGCTGAACTGTCGCTGCCCGGCGGGGTGTTCTGCCCTTTCCTATCTGTTGCCTCTGTCGGGCAGGTCTGGCTGGACTGTTGCTGCCCGGCGGGGTGTTCTGCCCTTTCCTATCTGTTGCCTCCATTGGGCAGGCCTAGCTGGCCTGCTGCTACCCAGCAGGGTGTTCTGCCCCTTCCCCCACCCCCACTTCCGATGGGTTGTGCCCCGCACCTACCTAGGAGTTTGAGTCTTGCCCAGGCCTCTGTTTTTGTCTGGGAGGCGGCCCTACCCGGGACATATGTGGCCCGCCCAGGGAGGGCTCTCCCCCAGCCAAGTCATGTACCACTAGACCCTGCCTTCCGCCTGACTCTGGAATCCTGCTCTGCCTGCCCGACTAAGGCACTGTCTGCCTGAACCCCAGCATTACCCCTTGCATGCCATGGCATCCCCCTCCTGTCCTACCCCTAGTGCTTCAGTGTCTGTGTCCTGCGTTTGGGTCCAATCCTGTCCCCGTTTCTGACAGAATGCAAGCAGGCTTTTTCCACTGAGGCCAGGGGAGAAAAAAACCAGAGGTCATGGGTTAAGGGTGAAGGGGAAAGTTTAAAGAGAACATTAGAGGGGGCTTCTTCATGCAGAGAGTGGTGGGAGTGTGAAATGAGCTGCCTGATGAAGTGGTGAATGTGGGCTCACTTTTGACAATTAAGAAAAACTTGGACAGGTACATGGATGAGAGGGGTTTGGAGGGATATGGCCCAGGTGCAGGTCACCAGTGGGACTAGGCAGAAAAATGGTTCCGCACAGCTAAGAAGGGCCAAAAGGCCTGTTTCTGTGCTGTAATGGTCTATGGTTCTACTTAGAAAGTACTCTATTCTTCCATTTCTTCTAACAAAGTGCATGACATTGTATGCCATCTGCCAGTTCTTTGCCCATTCTCCTAATCCGTCTAAGTTCTTCTGTAGCCTCTCTACTTCCTCAAAACTACCTTCCCCTCCACCTGTCTTTGTATCATCTGCAAATCTGGCCAGAAAACTATCAATTCCATCATCCAAATCATTGACAAATAACATAAAAAGAATCGGTCCCCACACAGTCCCTGTGAAGACCTCTAGTCACCTGCAGTCAACCAGATGTGAATTTCAGGGATGAGGGAGGTGGAATGATGGGGTGAGACGAGGGAGGGATGAGGAAGGCAGATTGAGGGATGAAGGAAGCGGGATAGCGAGGAAGGGGAGGGTAGGGGAAAGAGGGATGGAGGAGTGGGGAAGGGGAGGTGGGTAGGTGGAGGCAAAGGGAGGAGAGAGGTGGGAGAGTAAGGAAGGAGGATGGAGGAGAGAGGAGATAGTAGGGTGAAGAGAGGAGGGTGGTGAGACAAGGATGGAGGGTACAGAGGAGGGTTTTGGGGAGAAAGGATTAGGGAGGAGGGTGTGGACGGTGGAGTTAGGGAGGCAGGTTGCAGAGGAGGGGTTAGCGAGTAGTGTTAGGGAGGAAGGGTTAGGGATAAGGTTTGGGGAGGAGTGGAATGAGGATGGAGGATGGCGGAGGGTGGAGAGAGTAGAGAGAATAGAGGAGGGAGGAGGGTGGAGGGGGTAGGGAGAGGGCTGATCCGATAGATTAACATAGATTAACGATCTCAGTGAACACTCCAGCCGGTTGATCAGCACAGGTCTTTAGTATTCGGCCAGGTACCCACCTGGGCCGGATGGTTTCCGTGGGTTCACCCTCCTGAGGGCTGCTCACACGTCAGCCTCAGAGACTGAAATCACAGGATCATTGGGGAACGTGGGAGTTCATGATAGTCTCTCGATGTTTTGATGGTCAAAGCAAGCATAGAAGACATTGAGGTCCAGGTTGCAATATCTGCCCCACTCTACTGATGTTGCACTGACAGATTGTGATCTAACTTCATCTCTAGATTTGCATGTGATACCACTGTAGTGGGTCAAATCTCAAATAACGATGAGTCAGAGTACAGGAAGGAGAAAGAAAGCTTAGTTACATGGTGTTGTGACAACCATGGTCTCAGACGAGGATGAAACAGTCTACAGGCTCGAGGTGGGTCATCTGATGGAGTGGTGTAAGCACAACGACCTGGTCCTTAACACTTCTAAAATAAAAGAGATGATCATTGACTTCAGGAGATCAAAGGACAGAGTACACACCCCCCTCCATATACATGGAGAGGTAGAGGAAAGTGTGGAAAACCTAAAGTTCCTTGGAGTTATGTTGTCAAAACAGCTGAGATGGACCACCAACACCTCCCTGCTTGTAAAACAGGCACAACAAAGACTCTCCTTCCACAGAAAGCTGAAACAGGCCAAACTCCCACAAAAGTTGTTGCTTAACTTCTACAGCAGCACAACTGAAACCATCCTGACCAACAGTGCCACAGTGTGGTCTGCCAGCTGCACAGCGGCTGAGCGACAAGACCTGCATCGCGTGGTGAAGGCGGCCCGGCGAATTGTCAGGATGGAGCTCCCAGGACTGGACACCATCTATTCCAGCAGACTCAGGAGGAAAGCAATCAGCATAACCAGAGGCACCACACACCCCGGCCACTCCCTGTCTGACCCGATGCCATCCAGCAAAAGGTTCAGGACACTAAAACCCAGAACAAACAGACTGAGGAACAGTTTCTATCCCAGAGCTGTGGCCTCCATCACACCACTCCCACAGAACAGTGACTGAAACTTTGAGCACACACAAGGACTCAAATACTTGCACTAACGGCACTTTGTGCATTACTGTGACATTCTGATGCTGCTGCAACTTATTTTCTGCTACTTATCTATTTAATACCATTTTTCTATTACTGTCTTGTTTTTATCTACTGCTTTATTTAATTGCCTGAGAGGAAGCCAGATAGAATTTCATTGTACCGATGTATAATGACAATAAAGATCATTCAATTCAACTCAACAATATTTTCCCCGAGGCATAAAGTTAAAGATGACACATTTCTTTAATATTTTAAGCAAGATTACTTTCCATCATTTACAGTTTCAAAATAACAAAAAAGGAAAAGAGACCAAAGCAAAAGTTTGGGCACCCTGCATGGTCAGTACTTAGTAACACCCCCTTTGGCAAGTATCACAGCTTGTAAACGCTTTCTGTAGCCAGCTAAGAGTCTTTCAATTCTTGTTCAGGGCATTTTCAAATCTTGAGGATTTTGAGTTGTGTTTAGGATAATTATCCTGTTGTAGAAGCCATCCTCTTTTCATCTTCAGCTTTTTTACAAATGGTGTGATGTTTGCTTCCAGAATTTGCTGATATTTAATTGAATTCATTCTTCTGTCTACCAGTGAAATGTTCCCCGTGCCACTGGCTGCAACACAGGCCCAAAGCATGATCAATCCACCCCCGGTGCTTAACAGTTGGACAGGCGTTCTCTTCATGACATTCTGCACCCTTTTTTCTCCAAATATCCTTCTGCTCATTCCAGCCAAAAAGTTCCATTTTAACTTTATCAGTCCACAGGACTTGTTTCCAAAATTCATCAGGCTTGTGTAGATGTTCCTTTGCAAACTTCTGACACTGAATTTTGTGGTGAGGATGGAGGAAAGGTTTTCTTCTGATGACTCTTCCATGAAGGTCATATTTGTGCAGGTGTCTCTGCACAGTAGAACAGTGCAGCACCATTCCAGAGTTTGCTAAATCTTCCTGAAGGTCTTTTGCAGTCATACAGGGGTTTTGATTTGCCTTTCTAGCAATCCTACGAGCAGTTCTCTCAGAAAGTTTTATTGGTCTTCCAGACATCAACTTGACATCCACCATTCCTGTTAACTGCCATTTCTTAATTACATTACAAACTCACAGACAACAGTGGAGGTCATCATTGGGTATACCGTATTTAAAGCAGAAGTTGATAGATTCTTGATTGATCAGGGCATGAAGGGATACAGGGAGAAGGCAGGAGATTGGGGCTCAGAGGAAAACTGGATCAGCCATTGATGAAATTTTCAAAGAGAGAGTGGGCTTCACACGTCGGAGAGAAAAGTATAAAAAATGGAGCGTTTCACATGGCACATTAGTGGCAGTCCAATCGATTTGAAGAGAGAGTGAGCTTTGCACAGGTAGGGGAGAAGAGTTTAAAAGAAGTGTTTCAGAGGGCAGCACATTAACAGCAGACCAATCGATTTGAAGAGGGAGTGAGCTTCGCACAGGTCAGGGAGAAATGCGTAGATGCAGTGAAACGCTCAAGGATGCTGAGAAAGGTCCAAGTTTGCTTTTTGCTTTTCAATTGAAGCAAGAGGCTGAGAGTGGAAGACTGAAACATTGTGGAGGGAAGCTCGTTTCTCTTTAACTGAGCGAGGAAAAGAGACTAGACTGCGCAGGCGTGTGATGTAGCACGCCGCGGTTTAAAGGAAAGACTGCCATATTGGCCATCATTGGAGTGGACTGAGTCAGAGTGGGACGGCTTTGGCTCAATCAGGCTTCGGCTCGAAACAGGCAGAGGCGAGGGTAGGTTCCGGTGAGTTTCTGTTTTTCTTTTTTTTTGTTCAGACTAGAGAATATGCCAGGCAGGATGTTGGAATGTTCCTCTTGCAGGATGTGGGAAGTCAGGGAGACCTCTGGTGTCCCTTACAATGACACCTGCAAGAAGTGCATCCAGCTGCAGCTCCTAACAGACCGTGTTAGGGAACTGGAGCAGGAGCTGGATGACCTCTGGATCATTCGGGAGAGTGTGGAATTTATAGATTGTAGCTTCTGGGAGATAGTTACACCCAAGGAACAGGGTACAGGTAACTGGGTTACCATCAGGCGAGGGAAGGGGAAAGGGCAGGTAGTGCAGGGTTCCCCTGTGGCCATTCCCCTCCAAAACAGGTATACCGATTTGGATACTGTTGGGGGCGATGACTTACCTGGGACAAGCTGCAGCAGCCGGATCTCTGGCACTGAGTCTGGTTCTGCAGTGCAGAAAGGAGGGAGGATGAAGAGGAGAGTGGTAGTGATAGGGGACTCCATAGTCAGGGGTACAGACAGGAGGTTCTGTGGTCGTGACAGAGACTCCCAGATGGTTTTTTGCCTCCCGGGTGCCAGGGTCAGGGATGTCTCTGACCACATGCACAGCATTCTGAGGTGGGAGGGTGATCAGCCAGATGTCATGGTACACATCGGTACCAATGACGTAGGAAGAAAGAGTGAGGAGGTCCTGAAGAGTGAGTACAGAGAGCTTGGTAGGAAGTTGAAAAACAGGACCTCGAGGGTAGTAATCTCCGGATTGCTGCCTGTGCTACGTGCCAGTGAGGGTAAGAGTGGGATGCTCTGGAGGATGAACACGTGGCTGAGGAACTGGTGTAGGGGGCAGGGTTTCAGATTTCTAGATCATTGGGACCTCTTCTGGGGCAGGTGGGACCTGTACAAGAGAGACGGGTTACACCTGAACTACAAGGGGACCAATATCCTTGCAGGGAGGTTTGTTGGTGCAATTGGGGGGGGTTTAAACTAGATTTCCAGGGGGATGGGAACCAGAGTGCCAGAGCAGATAGTGAAGCAGGGGTGAAAATAAATGATGTTAAAGGTTCATGCAAAGTCACAAATAGAAGGGTTGTGTGTGGTGGTAATAATCTTCTGAGGTGTGTCTATTTCAAAGCGAGGAGTAATGTTGGAAAGGCAGAAGAGCTGAGGGTATGGATTGACACGTGGAATTACGACATTGTAGCCATTACTGAAACTTGGCTACAGGAGGGTCGGGACTGGCAGCTCAATGTTCCAGGATTCAGATGTTTCAGACGTGATAGAGACAGAGGGATGAAGGGTGGGGGAGGGGTGGCTTTGCTAGTCAGGGAAAATATTACAGCAGTGCTTCGGCAGGACAGATTAGAGGGCTAGTCTACTGAGGCCATATGGGTGGAGCTGAGAAACAGGAAAGGTATGACCACATGAATGGGGTTGTATTATAGACCACCCAATAGTCAGTGAGAATTGGAGGAGCAAATTTGCAGAGAGATGGCAGACAACTGCAGGAGACAGAAAGTTGTGATTGTAGGGGATTTTAATTTTCCACACATTGATTGGGACTCCCATACTGTTAAAGGTCTAGAAGGGTTCGAGTTTGTAAAATGTGGTCAGGAAAGTTTTCTAAATCAATATTTAGATGTACCAACTAGGGAGGATGCAATATTAGATTTCCTATTAGGAAATGAGTTAGGGCAGGTGACGGAAGTGTGTGTAGGGGAACACTTTGGTTCCAATGATCATAACGTCATTAGTTTCAACTTAGTCATGGATAAAGATAGATCTGGTCCTCAGGTTGAAGTTCTAAACTGGAAAAAGGACCAAATTTGAAGAAATGAGAAAGGATCTAAAAAGTGTGGATTGGGACAGGTTGTTCTCTGGCAAGGATGTGATTGGTAAGTGGGAGGCCTTTAAAGGAGAAATTTTGAGAGTGCAGAGTTTGTATGTTTCTGTCAGGGTTAAAGGCAAAATGAATAAGAATAAGGAACCTTGATTCTCGAGGGATATTGGAACTCTGATAAAGAAGAAGAGAGGAATGTAGGTTATTTCAACAGGGAGGAAATAAGATGCTTGAGGAGTATGGAAAGAGTAAGAACATACTTAAGAAAGAAATCAGGAGGGCTAAAAGAAGACATGAGGTTGCTTTGGCAGTCAGGGTGAAGGATAATCCTAAGAGCTTCTACAGGTATGTTACGAGCAAAAGGATAGTAAGGGATAAAATTGGTCCTCTTGAAGATCAGAGTGGTCGGCTATGTATGGAACCAAAAGAAATGGGAGAGATATTAAATGTTGTTTTTGTATCTGTATTTACTAAGGAAACTGGAATGGAGTCTATGGAAACAAGGCAAACAAGTAGGGAGTTCGTGGAACTTATACAGATTAAAGAGGAGGTGCTTGCTGTCTTGAGGCAAATCAGAGTAGATAAATCCGCAGGACCTGACAGGGTATTCCCTCGGACCTTGAGGGAGACTAGTGTTGAAATTGTAGGGGCCTTGGTAGAAATATTTAAAATGTCGATATCCACGGGTCAGGTGCCGGAGGATTGGAGGATTGCTCATGTAGTTCTGTTGTTTAAAAAAGGCTCAAAAAGTAAGCTGGGAAATTATAGGCCACACACAAAATGCTGGTAGAACACAGCAGGCTAGGCAGCATCTATAGGGAGAAGCGATGTCAACGTTTCGGGCCGAGACCCTTCGTCAGGACTAACCAAAAGGAAAGATAGTAAGAGATTTGAAAGTAGTGGGGGGAGGGGGAAATGCGAAATGATAGGAGAAGACCGGAGGGGGTGGGGTGAAGCTAAGAGCTGGAAAGGTGATTGGCGAAAGTGATACAGAGCTGGAGAAGGGAAAGGATCATGGGACAGGAGGCCTCAGGAGAAAGAAAGGAGTGGGGGGAGCACCAGAGGGAGATGGAGAACAGGCAAACAACTAAAAATGTCAGGGATGGGGTAAGAAGGGGAGGAGGGGCATTAACAGAAGTTAGAGAAGTCAATGTTATAGGCCAGTAAGTTTGATATCGGTAGTAGGTAAATTATTGGAAGGAATACTAAGAGATAGGACCTACAAGTATTTGGATAGACAGGGACTTATTAGAAAAAGTCAACATGGCTTTGTGCATGGTAGGTCATGTTCAACCAATCTATTAGTTTTTCGAGGAAGTTACCAGGAAAGTGGATGAAGGGAAGGCAGTGGATGTTGTATACGTGGACTTTACAAGGTCTTTGACAAGGTCCCACATGGGAGGTTAGTTAGGAAGATTCAGTCGCTAGGTATACATGGAGAGGTAGTAAATTGGATTAGACATTGGCTCAATGGAAGAAGCCAGAGAGTGGTAGTGGAGGATTTCTACTCTGAGTGGAGGACTGTGACTAGTGGTGTGCCACAGGGATCAGTGCTGGGTCCATTGTTATTTGTCATCTACATCAATGATCTGGATAATAATGTGGCAAATTTGATCAGCAAATTTGCTGATGATACAAAGATTGGATGTGTATTAGACAGTGAGGAAACTTTTCAAAGCTTGTAGAGGGATTTGGACCAGTTAGAGGAACGGGCTGAAAAATGGCAGATGGAGTTTAATGCGGACAAGTGTGAGGTATTGCACTTCGGAAGGTCAAACCAAGGTAGAACATACAAGGTAAATGGTAGGACATTGAGGAGTGCAGTAGAACAGAGGGATCTGTGAGTACAGGTACATAATTGAGGGACATGGTACAGGGATCATTGGGGTTCAGCTCATTCGAGCTGGTTTTCGGTCATAGGCCCAGAGGACCTCTGACCTTACTTAAAGAGCAATGGTCTAACCCGACAGTGCATGTCAATGTGATTGACTATGTTTTGAAATTCCAAGAGAGGCTTAGCAGGATATGTGACCTTGCCAAGGAAAATCTACGTGACTCCCAAGCTAAAGTGAAGCAGTGGTATGATAGACGAGTAGTGGAACAGGTATTTCAAGTGGGCGATAAGGTCTTGGTTCTGTTCCCATTAGTGACCAACCCACTACAGATGAGCTTCCAAGGTCCGTACAAGGTAATTAAGAAAATAGACTCTCTGAACTGTTATCAAAACCCCTGATGGGGGAAGCCGAGCCAGTCAGTACATGTTAATATGCTGAAAGCTTATCATGATTCTAAAGCCACGCCAGTCGGTGCTGTCACAAAAACAAATGCAGCTGTAAGGATTGATAATGAGGGGCCCAAGCATCTTGAAAAGATAAACATAGTGCCCACCAGACTAGAGAACTCTGTTGTGTTGGCCAACTTTGTTGATAATGTCGGTCATTTGAAGTCTGAACGGAGGGAGCAGCTGACAAAGCTAATTAACCAGCATGCAGATTTATGTCCAGACATTCCGAGGAGATGTGAGGGAACAGTACATGATGTTATTGTTACTTCAGCCCAACCTATTAAGCAACCCCCCTATCAGATGAATTTGGAAAAGAGCAAGCTAGTGGAAAAAGAGATTGAACATATGTTAGCTGCTGGTATTATCCGTGAATCTTCCTCAGACTGGGCATCTCCATGCGTGGTTGTCCCGAAGCCTCATGGTAGTGTAAGGTTCTGTACAGATTACAGGAAGGTGAATGCCATTACAAAGACTGATGCTTACCCCATCCCCAGGGTGGATGATTGCATTGATAAAGTGGGTAAGGTGAGATACATCACCAAGATTGACTTGCTTAAAGGATACTGGTGTGTCCTTTAACTGCCAGGGCTCAAGAAATTTCAGCATTTGTCACTCCATCAGGGTTCTTTGAGTATAATGTCTGGCCTTTTGGAATGAAAAACGCTCCAGGGACATTTCAAAGAATGATTGAGTGAGGGTTAAAGGATTAAAGAACACAAGGGCTTACATTGACGATTTAGTGGTTTGGAGTGATACGTGGGACGAGCACGTTGTGTCTGTGGAGGAACTGTTTAAATGGCTGTCTGCAACCAGTCTCACAGTGAACCTCGCCAAAAGTGAGTTCGGCCTGGCTACGGTCACATACCTGGGGTATGTGGTAGGACAGGGGCAGCTGGCTCCAGTGCAGGCTAAGGTACAGGCTATTGCTGAAGTTCCTGTGCCAACTAATAAGAGAGCTCTGAGAAGGTTTCTGGGAATGGTGGGGTATTATTGGAAGTTTTGTAAGAACTTTGTGGATATTGCCCTCTCTCTTACTAAGCTCTTGCAAAAGACTTTTTGAAACCCTTCTCCCTGGCAACCGACACAAGTGACGAGGCTACGGGGGCAGTCCTATTGCAGAAAGCTGAGGACGAAATTCAACACCCAATGGTGTATTTCTCTAGGAAGTTCAATGTGCACCAGAGAACTTATTCCACTGTAGAAAATGAATTACTGTCACTTATTCTGGCATTACAGCATTTTGAAGGTTACATTTGTCCGGCACAGTTGATAGTTTATACTGATCACAACTCAGTGGTATTTTTGACTAACATGAAGGATAAGAATGGACGACTATTAAGTTGGAGTCTGATGTTACAAGAATTTGATATAAAGTAACAACATGTAAAGGGGACTGACAATGTAATTGTTTATCTAGGTGTTAGATTTAAAATTATATCTGTGTTACTCCTGTGGTTAAGGTCTACTTCTGTATTATCTAAGACTCTGTAATGTGCCTTACTATTGAATTTTTCCCCCAGTAAAAATTCCTTTTAAGTGTGGGGGTGTTATGTGTGATGAGCAAACCATGGGGAGATGGGGTCCAGAGTTGACCCCCCTGAACTTTGCTGCTAATGAGAGAGAGAGAGAGAGAGAGAGAGAGAGAGAGAGAGAGAGAGAGAGAGAGATAAAGAGAGAGAGAGAGATAAAGAGAGAGAGAGAGAGAGAGAGAGAGAGAGATAAAGAGGGAGAGGCACCATGCTGCACATGCTGATAATGAGAGAGAGAAACAAGGATTTATAGTTATGACTTCTTCGCTAATTGTTGACTTTACTTCCAAGGACTCTGCCTGTTTGTGTGAATCCCTGCTGACTCAGCAGAGTGGTGCCAGTGCTTGCTGAGACAGCAGGGAGTGGCCCAGTTTGATGGACATGGACATGGTCAGTTGATGGATGGCTGGTACCCAGCAGGGGAGATAAAAGACGAGTCTGCTGAGACACAGGCAGACACGCCACTGGACACTGAACGAGCTTTGTGCACCCACAGGAAGGTGGGGGTTTGGAGGATCGATTCGGGGGAATCGGTCAGAGGCTGATAGTGTGTGAAACCAGGCTGGTCGGGGCTTGTGTGTGTGTGTCCACCCTCGCCTGGGTGACGAGCCCACCACTGAAGAACGGTCTGGTCTGGAACGGAAGGGTCATAACCGGTGACCCAAACGGTACAATGGAACAAGAAGACAACAGAAGGTTTGCCTGCTGCAGCTGCTCATCTCTCTCTCTCTCTCTCCAACATTACAACAACAACTACCTCAACCCAAACTGAACTGAACTGAACTCTGCATTATTTTAAGACTATTCATTCACCCCTAGACTACCATAGAGCTTGGTATTGATTCTTATTCCTACACTTCTGTATATATCATTGCTAACCTGTTTTATATGCATATTTGCATGTTTGATACTGTATTACTTAGTTTACTAATAAACACTTTTAGTTACAGTACCACCAGACTCCAACATATCATTCCATTTCTGCTGGTTTGGTAACCCAGTCACGGGGTACGTGACACTATTGATTCAACAGTCTCTGCCAAAGGAGGTGCAAGACATTCCTTCCCTCCACTAGCCTGCAAGTCACCCTTGGGCAAGGTGTAGCACTTGCTTAGCCCCCTCGAACAGGGTCATGTGAAGCCATGGGAACAGGTAGTGGATGGTCGTATGAGCAGCTGGTGTATATCACTAGTCCTAGTTATGCGACAGACAGGCCGTCTCCAAAGTGTGTCGATAATGGCTGGGGTCACTTGTTTTGTAAAGACACTCCCCAGAAGAAAGTAATGGCATACTAATTCTGTAGAAAAAAATTGCCAAGAACAATCATGGTCATAGATCATGATCACCCATGCCATACGACACAACACATGATGATGATAATGATGTTGATGATGTTGATGATCTTGATGATGATGGTGTTGTTGATGATGAAGATGTTGATGCTGATTGGATAATGATATTGATGTTGATGATGTTGGTGTTGATGTTCTTGATGATGATGATGATGATGATGTTGAATGTTGATTACACTGATGATGATGTCACTCTAAGTCACTCATCTTCTTTCCCGGAACATGGACCAAGTAAGCTGGGAGCATTATCAATACTGTGCTTCGATAAAGACAAGACTGAAGCAAAATGAAGAGAATTAAATACAATTACAAAGAAAACAGTTAGCTGGAATATGTGCATTGTGACGTGAGCACTTGCCATCGACTTCCAGCTTTCCACCTACGAGAGTACTCAGACATTGTGGCAGTATCTGTGGTTGTGAAATCGTTCCTTAGCAAGTGAAGTAGCTATCTGTTAGATAGGTGGGTTGTAACCAAAGAAAACATATCTGGAGTTGCTTAGCACTTCTGTGTAATTATGTTTAGTAAGTGCGTCAAAAATCAAACTTACAAAAGTTAGTGAAAATAGTGAAAATAAAACTGCTAATATGTACTAACAGATATTTATCAGAAAACAC
This sequence comes from Hypanus sabinus, assembly GCF_030144855.1. Taxonomy (NCBI): domain Eukaryota; kingdom Metazoa; phylum Chordata; class Chondrichthyes; order Myliobatiformes; family Dasyatidae; genus Hypanus; species Hypanus sabinus. Next base: position 143,135 of record NW_026779048.1, on the reverse strand, counting down.
AAAAATAACTCCATCGTATTTTTTCCAATATGATCTCCTGGCAGTCCCAATCTCCCTCTCCCTCTGAGAGCGAAGAGCCCCAGGATATACCATCTTTAATTATTCACACAGTGAACTGAAGACTACACATGAATTAGAATATGATGCACCCCACAATGCAGTTACAGTCATATCACAAAATAAACAGAAGGATCCGCTGTAAATAGAGTATAAAAACAGCATACACACATTGTTACATCCCATCTCCAAAGAAATGGAGTATTCCACTGTGTCTAGCAGCCAACCCTTTTGGACCCATTATGAGAATAAACTGGAGATACCAAAGAAAACATTGACGTTTCACAGTGATTGTGTGTGTGTGAGTGTGTGTGTGTGTGTGTGTGTGAGTGTGTGTGTGTGTGAGTGTGTGTGTGTGTGAGTGTGTGTGTGTGTGTGTGTGTGTGTGTGTGTGTGTGCGTGTGTGTGTGTGTGCGTGTGTGTGTGTGTGTGTGTGTGTGTGTGTGTGTGTGTGAGTGTGTGTGTGTGTGAGTGTGTGTGTGAGTGAGTGTGTGTGTGTGTGAGTGTGTGTGTGTGTGTGTGTGTGTGTGTGTGTGTGTGTGACGACTTTAAGGGCTGTAAGTGAAAGTAACATTTGAGCCGTGAGTGTAGGGCTGGGATATCACAGAGACATGGCCAATGGAGGGACAGGAGTTGTCCAGGGTACAGTCATTACAAGTTGGATAGAGGTGGAGGAAAGAGAGGAGGGGCAGTTATGGTTTTGTACAATGTCCTGTGTATGTGACTCAAAATGGCTTCTTTGGTTTGTTAAGAGTAGGAATGCTTCTTTGTCTGATAAGTGTTTCTCTCGCAGTTGTTTAGTTGTTTAGTTTTAGACTTGCTGATATGGGGATTGTATTCATTTGTTAACCAATGGGGAATGTTATTTTGTCTTGTGAGGCTGGGAGCTTGGGGGGTGGTTTCGTGGTCTTTTGAGGAGAGTCGAGAGGAAGACGCCAAGGAAGGTGGACGTGCGCTGCACTGCTTGGTTGACCACCAGGGTGGTCCCAGGTGCGAAGACGTGGAGGTCGGAGGCAAGCGACGAGGGGTCGAATGGTTCGATGGTTGAGCTCCAACGATGTGCACTAAACTGACTGAACTTTGATAAGTTGGCGCCTTTTGTTTTTTTTCTTTCCTTTCATATATATTGTATTGCCTAGTACTCTTTTTGTTTTAGTAAACTCTTTAAAGTGTATTTCATAACGGTATCTGGTGTGAATTTGATACTGTGTGCGGGCGCGAGGCATAAACTTGATTACAGGAGTAATCCGTGTGTACAGGAGGTGGGGTTGGTGAGTGGCTGGATCTCCTTTTCCCCCAGACAAATACCAGCCTGTTGGGTGAGTGTTACACATCGTAAAGATATACACTTGTTGGTAATAGCAAAGTGCCTGAAGAATCTATGGCCCTGGCATTTGGGATGGTACATGGGCAACTGCAGGGAATGCCAGCAATGAAGAAAGATGTCACTCTCTTAAAGGGAAAGTGAGGCAGTGGCTGGGGGGAGGTGAGAGTAACTGGGTAATGACAGTGATTCAAAGAACTGATGAAACAGCCATGGATTATGCAGAAAGTAAACATTGAGCATATGAGGAGTATTCCAGGTAGGATAATCCAGGGAGGGACGACCCAGTCTTCCTGAAAATGCTGAAGGAAGGCCTGAGCTCAGCCCATCAGGAAGTTTTAGATCTAGGGATAGCAGTGGGAATTACCTACTCTGTAATAGTTTCATGGGCCAGTGAGATAGACCAAGAGAAACTGTCAAGTGGCTACAGTGGTTGCAGCTGCTGTGATGTCCCAGAGGGTTTGTTTTGTTTATCGGCGGCCAGGGCACAAAGTAAGAAATAGCTAGAATAGATGTGGGAGGGTAAAGGAGTTTATATGCTACAGCTATGGCCTATCGGTGTCCAAAACAGAAGAGAGAAAAAACAGGTGAAAGTCATACCAGACTCGCAATCACTCACCCCATCAGTGCCCAGTCTGACCAATCCACTCTGGATGGGCAGCAGTGTATGTAGACCGGATTACCCAGTATTGCACAGCGCCGAGCCATTTTCCATCAGGTCATGGTGCAGACTTTGGAAAAGCTCAATCTAACACCCCACTGGTCAATTTAACTTCCCACTGATTTTTGGCTTTGAGTTAACTTGTCAGTCATGGTTATGTCATCCTGCCTTTAGAATACTTCTTCCACTTTGGAAAGGAATCCTGAACCTTCCAAATAGCTCCCAAAAATTCCAACAATGGCTGCTCTGCCGTCAACCCTGCCAGTGTTCTTTTTCCATTCAATTTTGGCCAGTTCCTCTCTCATGCCTCTGTAATTCCCTTTACTCCACAGTAATACTGATACGTCTGCCATTAGCTTCTCCTTCTCGAATTGCAAGGTGAATTCTGTCACATTGTGATCACTGGCTCCTGAGGGTTCCTTTGCCTTAAGCTTTCCAATCAATCCTGGTTCATTGCACAACACCCTATTCAGAATAGCTTACCTCCTAGTGGGCTCAAATATGAACAGACTAGAAAGCCATCTCATACGTAATCTAGAAATTCCCCCCTTGCGATCCTGCATCAATCTGATTTTCCCAATCTACATACATATTGAAATCCCCAATGACAATCATAACATTGCATTTTTTGCATGCATTTTGAACCTCACATTGTAATTTGTAAACCATATTTTTACTACTGTTTGAGGGTCTGCATATAACTCCTCTCAGAGTCTTTTTACCCTGTCAGTTCCTTAGCTCTACCCACAACGATTCAACTCTTTCTGACCCTATGTCACCTCTTTCTAATGATGTGAATTATTTTTACCAACCCAGCCAAACCACCCCCTCTGCCTACCTACCTCTCCATTCGATACGATGTGTATTTTCCCTCCTCCTCCTGACAGTCACCCAGGTACCTGCTTCCTGTAACTCCTGCCTATCACCTCCTCATTCTCCTGTTTGAGCTGAGGGTCACTGAACTGCAGCTCCAGATCCTCAACACATTTTCTGAGGGGCACCTGGTGCAGGTGTGGTTATCTGGGAGAATGGAGGTCTCCCCTATCTCACACACAGAACAAAACACCGTCCCTGGGGCCATTCTCTCTGCACTACTGTGCTCTAACACATGAGGAGTGAACAATTACAAAGAAAAGGAGAAACTCAACAGATGCAACACACACAAAATGCTGGAGGAACTCAGCAGGCCAGGCAGCATCTATGGAAAAGAGTACAGTTGATGTTTCGGGCCGAAACCCTTTGGCAGGACTGGAGAATAAAAGTTGAAGAGTAGATTAGGAAGGTGGGGAGGGGAGAGAGAAACAGCAGATGATGGGCGAAACTTAGAGGGGGAGGGATGCAGTAAAGAGCTGGGAAGTTGATGGGTGAATGAGACAGAAGGCCATGGAAGAAAGAAAAGTGGGGAGGAGCACTAGAGGGAGGTGATGGCCGAGCAAGGAGTTAGGACGAGAGAGGGTAAAGGGGATTGGAGATGGTGAAGGGGGGTGGGGGTCATTACCGGAAGTTTCAGAAATCAATGTTCATGCTATCAGGTTGGAGGCAACCCAAACGGAAAACACTCCAACCTAAGTGTGGCCTCACCACAACAGTGGAGACCATGATGCTTAACATGGTCTCCATCAACTGAACAGATGCTGACCCCACCCAAGCCCGATGAGCCAAAGCCACTCTGAACACTGACCCACTCACTACAATGGCAGCTCCGCTTGTGCTTGAATTATATTTATTCACCCTCTCTCATGAATCCCGCTCAGTGATTAATTGCAGTCCAACTCTGAGAAACTGCCATGAAGTTCTGCCTTGTTAATCTTGAGAGTAGACCTGATTGAAAAGACGGCTCTCTTCTCGTGCTCCCTCTCAGTACTCTCTTGGAGGTTTGTGAAGTTTCGGCCTGTCATATAAAACTTTGACACACACAAAAGGCCGTAGATATGGCCGAACGCATTACGGGTACATTGTGTGTGTCCCACAGCACTAACATTCAACTAACAGCAGCATCGAAAGGAAACTACAGACACGGGAATCTGAGGTAAAATTGGAAACGGCTGCTCAGACTCACCAGGTCGGGCAGCATCTGCAGAGAGAGAAACAAAGATAGTGATTCAAGTCAGTGACTCTCAGTCAGTGCTGGAGATGGAGAGGATTGAATCCGGGAACAGACATGGGGAGACGGGGACAAGGAGTGAGGAAGAAAGAGATGGTCAGAGAGGGCTGGGGTGTGGTGTGTAATGGGAGTGGGGCAGAGGCTGGTCGAGAGGGATGGGTGAGTTAGGGGGTTGTAGATGGGAGGAGGGGAGTGAAATGAGCACTGAGCAGACAGGCGAAGCAAAGTTGCAGTAGGGTGTGGTGAGAGAGGTGGGTGGTGGGGAGAGGGGAGAGAAGGATGGGTGAATGAGGAGTGGAGAGAGAATGATGGGTGGGTGGGTAATGAGGGGTGGGAAGAGCAGAAAAATGTGGATGGGAGGGGATAGGTGAGATAGATGTAGGTGGGTGGGGTGGGGAGAGAGATTTGGGAGTGGAGAGAGGGGTAAGTATGTGGGGAGAGGGAGGTGGGTGGGGTGAGAGTGCTGGGTGGAGTGGAGAGAGAGGTTGCTGGGAATTGGTGAGAGGGAAGTTAGGTGGGTGGGTGGGGTGAGGGGAGGTAGGTGTGGGTGTATGGGAAGTGGGGAAAGTGAGGTGGGTGGGCATTGGGGAGTGAGAGGTGGTGGGGAGAGATGTGGGTGTCACAACCATGGATTTGTCAGCACAGCAGATACAGCAATAGTGCTCATGAATATGCATGTGTCAGGTAATTATTATTTCATTATGATAGTATTTAACTCCAATCATTCCGTTATATTTGTCGAGACTTGGACAGGACACGGCTATGCTTTGCTGCTTGCATGCTGCCATGCCTGAGAAATTGGACTGTCCGGTCAATGGACAGAAAAGTGACCACCATGGAGGGATTGTCTACGGAGTCTCTGTGGTTGGAGGTTAGAAACAGGAAGGGATCATAATTTTACTGGGTGTTTTTTATAGGCTGCCCAATAGTAACAGGGATATTGAGGAGCAGATAGGGAAACCGATCCTGGAAAGATGTAATAATAAGAGTTGTCGTGATGGGAGATTTTAATTTCCCAAATATCAATTGTCATCTCCCTAGAGCAAGGGGTTTAGATGGGGTGGAGTTTGTTAAGTATGTTCAATATTTACAATATCACAATGTCACAATGTCACAATATTTAGATAAGCCTACAAGAGGAGAGGCTGTACTTGATCTGGTATTGGGAAATGAACCTGGTCAGGTGTCAGGTCTCTCAGTGGGAGAGCATTTTGGAGATAGTGATCACAATTCTATCTCATTTACCATAAGATTGGAGAGGGATAGGAACAGACAAGTTAGAAAAGCGTTTAATTGGACTAAGGGGAATTATGAGGCTATCAGGCAGGAAATTGGAAGCTTAAATTGGAAACAGATGTTCTCAGGGAAAGGTACAGAAGAAATGTGGCAAATGCTCAGGGGATATTTGTGTAGAGCTCTGTATAGGTACATTTCAAGTTATAGTAAGGTACAGGAACTGTGGTGTACAAAGACTCTAATAAATCCAGTCAAGAAGGAAAGAAAAGCTTACAAAAGGTTCTGATAGCTAGGTAATGTTAGAGAGCTAGAAGATTATAAGGATATTAGTAAGGAGCTTAAGAAATCAGGAGAGCCAGAAGGGGCCATGAGAAGGCCTTGGCAGACAGAATTAAGGAAAACCCCAAGGCATTCTACAAGTATGTGAAGAGCAAGAGGATAAGACGTGAAAGAATAGGACATATCAAGTGTGACAGTGGGAAAGTATGTGTGGAACTGGAGGAAATAGCAGAGGTACTTAATGAATACTTTACTTCAGTATTCACTATGGAAAAGGATCTTGGTGATTGTAGTGATGACTTGCAGCGGACTGAAAAGCTGGAGCATGTAGATATTAAGAAAAAGGATGTGCTTGTGCTTTTGGCAAGCATCAAGTTAGATAAGTCACCGGGACCAGACAAAATGTACCCCAGGCTACTGTGGGAGGTGAGGGAGGAGATTGCTGAGCCTCTGCCGATGATCTTTGCATCATCAATGGGACAGGAGAGATTCCAGAGGATTGGAGGGTTACAGATGTTGTTCCCTTATTCAAGAAAGAGAGTAGAGATAGCCCAGGAAATTATAGACCAGTGAGTCTTACCTCAGTGGCTGGTAAGTTGATGGAGAAGATCCTGAGAGGCAGGATTTATGAACATTTGGAGAGGTATAATATGATTAGGAGTAGTCAGCATGGCTTTGTCAAGGGCAGTTGTGCCTTACGAGCCTGATTGAATTTTTTGAGGATGTGACTAAACACATTGATGAAGGAAAAGCAGTAGATGTAGTGTATATGGATTTCAGCAAGGCATTTGATAAGGTACCCCATATAAGGCTTATTGAGAGTGTAAGGTGGCATGGGTTAAGGTGGCAGGTACAGGGTTCTGAGTTGGATGATCAGCCATCACACTGAATGGCGGTGTAGACTCAAAGGGCCGAATGGCCTACTCCTGCACCTATTTTCTATGTTTCTATGGGATCCAAGGGGACATTGCTTTTAGATCCAGAACTGGCTTGCCCACAGAAGGCAAAGAGTGGTTGTAGACGGGTCATATTCTGCATGGAGGTCAGTGACCAGTGGTGTGCCTCAGGGATCTGCTCTGGGACCCTTACTCTTTGTGATTTTTATAAATGACCTGGATGAGGAAGTGGAGGGATGGGTTAGTAAATTTGTTGATGATACAAAAGGTTAGAGGTGTTCTGGATAGTGTGGAGGGCTGTCAAAGGTTAAAATGGGACATTGATCGGATGCAAAACTGGGCTGAGAAGTGGCAGATGGAGCTCAACCCAGATAAGTGTGAGGTGGTTCATTTTGGTCAAATATGGCAGAATATAGTATTAATGGTAAGACTCCTGGCAGTGTGGAGGATCAGAGGGATCTTGGGGTGCGAGTCCATAGGACACTCAAATCAGCTGCGCAGGTTGACTCTGTGATTAAGAAAGCATATGGTGCATTGGCCTTCATCAATCGTGGGATTGAGTTTAGGAGCCGAGAGGTAATGTTGCAGCTATATAGGACCCTGGTCAGACCCCACTTGGAGTACTGTGCTCAGTTCTGGTCACCTCACTAGAGGAAGGATGAGGAAGCCATAGAAAGGGTGCAGAGGAGATGTACAAGGATGTTGCCTGGATTGGGGAGCATGCCTTATGAGAATAGGTTGCGTGAACTTGTCCTTTTCTCCCTGGAGCGATGGAGGATGAGAGGTGACCTGATAGAGGTGGATAAGATGATGAGAGGCATTTATTGAGTGGATAGTCAGAGGCTTTTCCCCAGGGCTGAAATGGTTGCCACAAGAGGACACAGGTTTAAGGTGCTGGGGAGTAGGTACAGAGGAGATGTCAGGGGTAAGTTTTTTACTCAGAGAGTGGTGAGTGTGTGGAATGGGCTGCCGACAACGGTGGTGGAGGTGGATACGATAGGATCTTTTAAGAGGCTTTTAGATAGGTACTTAGTAAAATAGAGGGCTATAGGTAAGCCTAGTAATTCTAAGTTAGGGACGTGTTTGGCACAACTTTGTGGGCCAAAGGGCCTGTATTGTGCTGTAGGGTTTCTATGTTTCTGTGTTTCCAACTGACTCTGAAGACCAGCGGTATTCGTTTTATTCTTAGTTGTTCTTAGCTGCATTGTAGGCTTCGCTCACCATCTGGGAGTTTAAGTTAACTGCCCTGTTTGGCCTAGAATTCATGGTTTTCCCTTTAATGCTGTTCACATTAAAGTCTGTGAACTATCGACCCGTGTCCGTGTCTCTCACTCCACACTTGGACCATGTCCGCACCGGGTGACAGCAAGTCTCGAGATGGACCCAGCAGAGGGAGAACAGGTGACCTTGGCCACATGAAATTCATTGGTCAGAATGATTTATTGAGGCAACAATGTTCCTGTGTGTGAACTCTTGTTTCTGTTTCCATCGTGACAGAAGGATCTTGTCAGGTAATGGACCCAATGACATTTTGACATTGGTGCTTGAGGAGACAGTGCCTTCTATTCTCAGTGCATGTCCTGACTCTACATTCCGAGAGTCCGGAGTCTACATTCCGAGAGTCCGGAGTCTACATTCCGAGAGTCCGGAGTCTACATACCAAGAGTCCTGACTCTACATTCCGAGAGTCCGGAGTCTACATTCCGAGAGTCCGGAGTCTACATTCCGAGAGTCCGGAGTCTACATACCAAGAGTCCTGACTCTACATTCCGAGAGTCCGGAGTCTACATTCCGAGAGTCCGGAGTCTACATACCGAGAGTCCGGAGTCTACATACCGAGAGTCCGGAGTCTACATTCCGAGAGTCCGGAGTCTACATTCCGAGAGTCCGGAGTCTACATACCGAGAGTCCGGAGTCTACATTCCGAGAGTCCGGAGTCTACATTCCGAGAGTCCGGAGTCTACATACCGAGAGTCCGGAGTCTACATTCCGAGAGTCCGGAGACTACATACCGAGAGTCCGGAGTCTACATTCTGAGAGTCCGGAGTCTACATTTCGAGAGTCCGGAGTCTACATACCGAGAGTCCGGAGTCTACATTTCGAGAGTCCGGAGTCTACATACCGAGAGTCCGGAGTCTACATTTCGAGAGTCCAGAGTCTACATACCTAGCTTCTCTCATTGAGTTTCTCCAGTATCCATTCCAAGCTTTTCAAGTCACAAGTAGCCAGATTCCCAGCTTTCTGGGTTTCTGGTGCTTGCTGTTTAAATTCATTTTGATAGACTCAGGGATTGTTAGCTTTATTGTTGAAGCAGATGTCCAATTAGCTCCATTCGGAGGGCCCTCACTTTGACAATGATCTGTCTCACGGTGTCACTTGGTCGAGCTACCTCTGTAAAAACTCTTGTTTCTGTCTCTACATGGGAGTCTTTGGCTCTGACATTGGCAGTGCACACCATGACATGTATCCAGCAGCATCACTGAAGCACTTCCTGGACAATTCCCTCACCTGGGACTTCCAGCGGACACGGGTCTGTGACGCCTCAGGGCTGCGCCTAGAGAGGGGGGGACCTGTCACAACCATGGGTTCAGCAGCGCAGCAGATTGGGCAATTGTGCTCGTGAATGTGCTGTGCCAGCCAATTATCATTTCATTGTGATAGTATTCAACTCCATTCATTCCATCGTAGTATTTGTTGAGATTTGGACGGGACGTGGCAACACTCTGCTGCCTGCATTCCACCTTGTCTGAGAAATTGAACTTTCAGGTCAACTGGACTCTGAAGACTAGCGGTATTCATTTTATTTTTAGTTTTTCTTTTCAACCACAGTGTTGGCGTCATTTTCCATTTGAGAGTTTCATTTAGCCTAGCCTTTATTGTTTTCTTTTCCCTTTAACATTGTTCATATTAAAGTCTGTGAAATATTGAGCCATTTCAGTGTCTCTCACTTCACACTTGGACTATATCTGAACCTAGTGACAGTGGGGAGTGAAGAGAGAAAGGTGGGTGGGTGGGGAGTGGGGAGAGAGAGGTGGGTGCTGGGGAGTGGAAAGTGTAGGGTGTGAGGTGGGTGGAAGTGGAAACAGAGGTGCATGGGTGGGGGGTGGGGAAAGTGAGATGAGTGGGTAGGTGGGTGGGGTGTGGGGAGAGAAAAATGGGTAGGGAGTAGAGAGAGAGAGGTGCATGGATGGGGAGAGGGAACAGATTGGTGAGTGGGTGGGGAGAGGGAGGTGTGTAGGTGGCTAAATGGGGAGATTGGGGTGGGTGGGGGTGGTGAGAGAGGGGTGGAAGAGAGGTGGGTGGGGTGTAGGGAGAGAGGCGGGGCTGGAAGTGGGGCAAGAGGTGGGTGGGTTGGAAATGAGGAGAGGGTGGTGGGAGGACAGAGTTTGGGTGGTGTGGAATGGGAAGAGGGAGGTGGATGGGGAGAGGTAGATGAGGGGAGAAAGGGCTGGGGTGGGTGGGTTGGGAGAGAGTTGTGGATGGGGAGACTGCTGGGTGGGTAGTAGGTTGGGTTGTGGGTGGAAAGTGGGGAGGAGTGGGTGGGTTGGGAGTGGAGAGAAGAGTGTGGAAGGGGGGTTTGGGGAGAGAGGTGGGTGGGTAGAAAATGGGGAAAGGGAGATGGGTCAGTGGAGGGGTTGGGAGAGGGTGGCTGGAATTTGAAGAGAGAGGTGGGTGGCGAGTGGGTAGAGGGAGAAGTGGGTGGGGAGAAAGGGAGGGAGAGTTGGGTTAATCAGGAGTGTGGAGAGAAGGGTGGCTGGATGGAGTGTTTGTGAGAGAGGTGAGGAGGTGGGAAGTGGGGAGAGTGAGATGGGTGGTGGGTGAGTTGTGGGGAGAGGGGAGAGAGGTGTGTGGGATGGGAAGGGACAGAGAATGCTGGGTCAGAGAGACATGGGTTGATGGTGATTTGGGAGAGGGGTGGGTGGGAGGCGAGTGTGTATGGGATGTGGGGAGGGAGAGAGAAAGAGGTGTTTGGGGAGTGGGGGGAGAGAGAAGGGTGCGTAGGGAGTGGAGTGTGGGAAGGGAGAGGTGGGTGGGTGGGGAGTGGGGATAGAGGTGGGTGGTAAGTGTGGATGGTTGGTGAGTGGGGACAGGGAGGTGTGCATGTAGGGAGTGGGGAGAGACATATGGCTGGGTGGGGAGTGTGGAAAGAGTGGTGAGTAGGTGGGGAATAGGGAGAGAGTGAAGGGCGAGATGGGTCGTTGAGGAGTGAGTCAGGAATAGAGAGGGAGAGGAGGGTAGGGAGAGAGATGGGTGGATGAGTAGTGGGGAGTGTAAATGAGTAAGTGTGGGGTGGGTGGAGAGGGGTAGGTGGGAATTGGGGAGAGAAAGGTGAGTAGGGCATGCAGAGAGAGCTGTGGGTGGGAGATTGAGAGAGAGAGAGGAAGGTGGAGGGAGGGAGTAGAGAGGAGGGTGGGTGGAGGGAGTGGTCAGAGAGACATGGGTTGATGGTGATTTGGGAGAGGGGTGGGTGGGAGGCGAGTGTGTATGGGTTGTGGGGAGGGAGAGAGAAAGAGGTGTTTGGGGAGTGGGGGGAGAGAGAAGGGTGCGTAGGGAGTGGAGTGTGGGAAGGGAGAGGTGGGTGGGTGGGGAGAGGGGAGTCAGAGGTCTCGAGGATTTAAGCTGTTAATTGGGTCAGTACAGACAGGTAGTTACTGGTCTGCATGAATATGTTGGGCTTGTTAGAGTGAATTTTTTGGGTTTAGGTCATTCACACTTACACTATGTCCACACTAGACCGGATAATTTTGAAAAGTCCAGTTTCGCGTAAAAATGATAGGTGTCCACACTATGCATTTTTAAAAATATCTCTGTCCACATTGAAATGGAGATTTTGGCGAATCTCCTCCTGCTGTGCATGCGCAGGACACATCTACCAAAACAAGCGACATGTTTGGTGTTGAATCTCGCCGTAAAAGTGCGCGTTTGTGTAGTTACAGACTGGAAAAACTTAAAACGACGGACAGCTGTTGGCTTTCATGCAAGAGAACTTAAAAGTAAAAAAAAACAAATACTGGAGCGTACGGCAGCAATCAACAGGGAGTTCATGGACAGATTGACCCGGCTGATGACGAACATTGAAAAACTGACTAACTCTGTTGCATTAATAAAGCACCTTGTCAATTGTGTAAAACATGTCTGCATCAGTGTAATCTTGTATTTCCATACAATGTTACATTAAGCTGTTATACATCTATTGTCAGAGAAGTACTTACATAAATGGGTAAACCACCTTCATACAAGCAAGGACAGAAAACGGCAAAGTGAGTATACTTATTTATTCAGTAAGTTATGGGTCAAATGATTTGGTGAGTACATTTATAGACAATAGACAATAGGTGCAGAAGTAGACCATTCAGCCCTTCAAGCCTGCACCACCATTCTGAGATCATGGCTGATCAATTCCTATCAATACCCGGTTCCTGCCCTGTCCCCATATCCCTTGATTCCCCTATAGGATATCCATCCAGATAACTTTGGCCAGCTCCCCCTCATGGCTCCATAGTTTCCCCTGTTCAACTGCAACACTGACACCTCCGAGCTGCCCTTATCCTTCTCAAATTGCAGATAAAAACTTATCATATTGTGATCACTACCTCCTAATGGCTCCTTTACTGCAAGATTGCTTATCAAATCCTGTTCATTACATAACACTAAATCCAGAATAGTTTTGTCCCTGGTCGGTTCTCGTACAAGCTGTTCCAAGAATGCATCCCGTAGGCACTCTACAAACTCCCTATCCTGTGGTCCAGCACCAACCTGATTCTCCCAGTTCATCTGCATGTTGAAATCCCCCATAACTACTGCAACATTACCTTTGCCACATGCCAATCTGAACTCCCTATTCAACTTGCACCCAATATCCACGCTACTGTTTTGGGGCCTGTAGACAACACCCATTTGGGCCCTTTTGCCCTTACTGTTCCTCAGTTCTATCCACACAGACTCTACTTCTCCTGATCCTATGTCCCCCCTTTCAAAAGACTGTATCTCATTCCTCACCGTCAGGGCCACCCCACCTCCTCTGCCTACGATAGCACGTATACCCTTGTACATTCATTTCCCAGGTCTGATCCCCCTGCAGCCATGTCTCCGTTATCCCAACAACATCATAGTTACCCATTCGCACCTGAGCTTCAAGCTCATCAGCTTTATTTCTGACACCGTGCATTCAGATATAGAATTTTTAGCCCATTTCTCCTCTCTCTGTTGAAATCGCTGCCTATTGTGCTTAACCCAGCTCCCCGAACTCCCATCGGGCTATACGCCCCTTGAAATTTGTTGTTCTTCCTAAATTTACTTATTCTTTCAACACATTTAACTCCATGTTCCGTCAGACCATCCCTCTGTAGATGTGTCCTCCTTATCACTTGTTCCACCCCACCTTCCTCTACTACACACTTAATATTCCGGAACCGTGTAGTCCCCACCTGCCCTTTATTCTTCATCTCGCTATCCTCTCTCACATTCTGGATCCCTGCCCCCTGAAAATTTAGTTTAAACCCCCCCCCCTCCCCAAGAAGCACTAGCAAACTTTCCTGCAAGAATGTTAGTACCGCTCCAGTTCAGGTGTAAACCGTCCCTTCGGAACAGATCCCACCTTCCCTGGAACAAAGCCCAATTATCTACAAACCTGAAGCCCTCCCTCCTGCACCATTCTCTCAGCCATGTATTAATCATTATAATCCTCCTGTTCCTTGCCTCACTCACACGTGGCACAGGTAGCAATCCTGAGATTATTACCCTGGAGGTCCTGCTCTTCAGCTTCGCACCTAACTCCCTGAACTCCCTACGCAGGACCCCCTCACTCATCCTACCCACGTCGTTGGTCCCTACATGGACCACAACATCTGGATTCTTGCCCTCCCTCTCGAGAATAACCTGCACCCGATCTGAGATGTCCCGGACCCCGGCACCAGGGAAGCAACATACCATCTGAGACTCCCGATCTTCCCACAAAATCTCCTATCCGCCCCCCTGACTATAGAATCCCCAATCAATACTGCTCTCTTCTCTTCCCTCCTCCCCTTCCTAGTTGAGGGTCCAACCTCAGTGCCAGAGACAGGACCACTGCAGCTTGTTCCTGGTAGGTCATCCCCACCAACAGTATCTAAAACGGTATACTTATTGTTGATGGGAACGGCCACAGGGGTGCTCTGCTCTCTCTGTCTGCTCCCCCTGCCTCTCTTGACTGTCACCCATTTGCCTACCTCCTGACTTTTCGGTGTGACTACCTCCCGATAACTCTTATCTATCTCTGCCTCTGCCTCCCGAATGATCCGTAGTTCATCCAGCTCCTGCTCCAACTCCCTAACTCGGTCTGATAGGAGCTGCAGCTGGACGCACCTTTTGCAGGTGTGGTCATCAGGGACAACTATGTTGACCCTGACCTCCCACATACTGCATAAGGAGCACACCACTGCTCTGACTGTCTCCCCCATTACCTGATCCCAGATTAGTCAGAATAAATGAAAAAAGTACCTACCAACCTTACCTTTTTACCTCAGCAAGCATGTACTCAGGCTCACTGATTTCCTCTCATCAAAGTCCCCTTGCACCGAAGCCCGCTGAGCCAAAGCCCAGCACTCTGCTCCCACGCACTCCGCTGCCCGTCCCTGAAAGTGGGCCTCTTCTTAAACTCCGCGCTCGCCGCTGACGTCACCTGCGCCTGCGCAGTTTTACCTTCCTCCTCAGGTACTGTCCAGGTAGGCCCGACGGTCTCGGCCTACCTACAATGGCTGATCCTCCGATCATCCAATCTCCAGTCGTCTGTCGACCTCGAGCACTCCTTACTCCCGCTTTGCTGTCTCACTCTGCTCAGTTTCTAACTCTTCTGGCTTCAGTCTCATTGCCGTCTGTTCTGAAATTGTTAGGTTGCATTCAAGACAACAATGAAATAGTGCACTGCCGTCTGACAGCGTTTTCAGAAGTCTCTGGTTACCCTGTTCACACTGATCTGGCTAATCCAGCATTTTCAAAAATACGCGCTTTGGAGAGTTTCTGAAAAGCTCTGGTTTCAGGGGATGAAAATGCTGTTTTAGTGTGGATGAAAGGTAAAAACGAAGAGAAAAAGCTTTGGTTACAGATTTATCCGGTGTAGTGTGGACGTAACCTTAGCAAATGTCTTCAGTTCTGTTTGACAAAGTACTATGGATTGAATTCATAACAATGCATTTCCTGAAAGCTGTAAACCCAGTTCATTTGTAGCAATGCTGTTCCTAAAAGGTGTGAATACCGGAATATGCCACTGGTGTCTGGGGGTAGTTTCAAAGACAGCCTTATCTATACTTTGTAAATATTGATTGTCCTTCATGTTAAGCATGTAAAATACCAAATAAATGTTTTGTGGATTCAGTTTGGAACAATACCAGCTTGAACGCTACTGGAGCCAGTGGAACGGATTTCATCAAAAAGTGTGAAAGCTTCAAAAAAAGCATTGTCTATACTTGTAAATATGAATTGTCCTTTGTGCTTAGCAAATAAATATCTAGCCCACATTGGACTAGCAGACCTTTTCCAGCAAAGGGTCTCCATATGATGCTTGCTGTACCTTGTTGCGTTGAATAAAGAAGCTTTGTAACTACTGTTACGAAGCCCCGTAACTGGGTCACTTACCAGCAAAGATAGAGAGGTCAGTTGAAGTCTGATGGTACTATTTTTAAAAGTATTTATTGATATAGGGGCACAAAAATAAGATTAATGTAAACATACAGATATTATACGTCGTCAATACAAAATCTAAAGTGCGGGTATAATAATAACCAATAAGAAATAGCTCTATCGTTGTCTAGGGGGATAATGTATTGTCCGATGGAAATATAAAAGTCACTGTTAGTTCATTCAAGCTGCAGTGTTTTGGGTTTAAGAGAGAGACAGGTTAAACTTGCCCAGGTCTTTTATGATGCCAATCCGTTGAGTCGGGGAGTTGGTTTCCCCGTTGTTAGCTAAAAGCCGTTTTCCGTGTTACCAGCCACCTGTCCCAGGCAACGGAACTGAACGCACGTGGCCTCCTTCAAATGGCGTCCCGCGATCACGGGAGTGCTAGCGTTTCTTCTGGTGCGTCTGAGGGGCTGTTCCCACAGACCCTCTTTTATCCTGACTCACAGGGTCGTAGATGTCAATCAGGTTGGGGGTGATGCAATCTCTCCCTCAACCAGCCCACTTTGCCTGAGGGCTTCCACGTAGTACAGTCTCCAATCCACAAAATTCACCTTCCGGAGACAATGGCCATGTCCCGTAGCTTTACATCGCTGGGGAACAAGACATTCGGCACGTCTCTCTCTCATTTCCTGACCCAACCCAACAGTGATCTTGCGATTCTCACAAAGGAGGGGGCTGCAGGCATAACACCCCCTTTCTTCAACGCGTTTTTACCAGCGTTTAAAATGAAGAAGTACAGAGTCATACAGGATTGTGGAATCTAACACAATACAAAAGCTGTTCCTTTTCCCTACAGAGGAATACAGTTATACAGTCGATTCAGCATCTAAACAGTTAATGATTACAGTGTCACTTCCTTTAATATCTTAACATCTGGTACCTTACTAAAGTCTTGTAGCATCAGACTTCAATTGAATAACCACCTATTTTTATTTCCTCCCTTCAGCAACAAAACTAAGGAGTTGTGATCTTAGCTTACGTGCATCTACAAAAGTTTATGTAAATACTAATCTTTCAGTCGTTTTCAAACTTAACAGGCAGGCTTCCATGGGGTTGTCTTTATTATTCACAGGCTTTGTCGAAATCCCATACAACCGGCTTTTCTATTTAAAAATGGCGTCCCCATTAACCGTCGCCTCTTTTCCGGTGAGTTCCCACATGGGGAGCTTGGGTAATGTGGCAAAATTAACCCTCGCCCACCTTTTCCATAGGAATTATTTTATCAACACTGTGTCCCAAACTTAGACCATCTTCTGAATTTCCACCCAACTCTTTAATTTTACACAGGTGGCTAGCCCTCTCGTCAGGACCCTTCAGGCTATGTGTTTTCAGTTCGAACTCTTTGCTCAAGCAGCATTTCAAATTCTGCCTTTTCACACCACACTCTGGAATAACAATAGCATGCCCCCCCCCCGTCATCTCCCGGCTTAATCTGTAAGCGATCTGCAGGGTTTAAAATTTCTTCATTCGATTTGGGAACTACAGATTTCCCGTCTCCTTCAATAATAATATTTATCTCCCCATTTTTGAGCTCCGCATTAACTTTTAACACACCTTCGAGCACAAACACCTGGGAACTCTCACTTCCCACTGTTACCAAGGTTAACCCTTTCTTCACTGAACCAAGTCTATCTGACCCACAAGGACTGCCGTCTCGTTCCACTGAATCAAGTACCTCAGACTTTTTCTGAGCTCCGTACCACGTGCATCCCCATCTCGGACACACTCAAACGGGACATCTGCCTCTTCCAGGCTTTCAATACCCGTACCCGGTCCAAATTCTAAATTCCCCCGGTCTCCCAGTTACTCTCTGGGCAACTCCCTTCCAGAGTAAACTCAACCCCGCGGGCTGAAACAACCTCATCTGCCAACCCAGCAGACTTCTTCAAGGCAAGGGCACCCTTTTCATCTAGGGCTGCCCTCATTTCATTATCGGGAACACCTTCAGAATTTTCAACTTCTTCAAACAGTTCTGCCAAACCAGACAGATCATCCATGTCCAACTCTGGACCTCTTAACCGCTCTATCTGTTTCTCGTCTTTATTTTCTGCCTCTAGAAACTTTCTCCTCGTTAAGGGAAGATTTACCTCCTCTCCCTTACCCTCTTTCACTTTACCCACTTTCGTTTTACCACCCTCTAAACCCTCGTGGTACAGGGTCGGTAGAAATGTCTCGGCCAAATCGAAACTGGCCGGATTTAAACTGGTCTCTTTCTCAGCTGCCTTTCTCGACAGGCTGCGAGTGACCGCGCATGCGGGATAGATCTTGGAATCTAGGGGCGGGGCCGCAGCACTCACCGGCCGGCTGGTCAGCATCATTGCTGCCCAAACCTTACCACCTGCTAAATCGTTACCGAGAAGGACGTCCGCGTCAGCTCTCGGGAAGTCTGATCGCACCCCTATTTCAACTGGTCCAGACACCTGCTCACCATCCATAATGACCCTATGCAAGGGCACTATTTCTGTCCCTTTCCTTATTCCCTTCACAGCTACCATTCTCGTCTTGCAACCAAACTCTAGTACCTTACTGCTGATCAATGACAGCTCAGCCTCTGTGTCTCTCCAGATCCGTATGGGAACTGGTGTGTCCCCCTCCCTCACAGACATGGTTCCGTGTGACAGACAAGTCTCAGACCCTTCTCGTACTCTGTCTACCCGGGGCTCTCTTGTCGATTTACTGATTACCACGGCACATCCAATAGGGACTGCTGCTTTACCTTTTCCTGTCTCTTTCCTCGGAGCAAAGCACCGAGATGCAATATGCCCCCCCCCCCTTTCCACAATTAAAACAGGTCAAGCCCGGAAATCTCTGGCCGTCTGGCCTTTCCCCCTCAACCTTACCACTAGCTCGCAGCGGGACCTCTGCCTCAGCCGGCGGACTTTCTTGATCGTTCCCACGGTCTCTCTGGGAACTTTTACTCGAGGAAAACTTTGTTTTGTGGTTTAGGGCATATTCATCTGCAAACCTAGGAAATTCCGAGATGGACTTATTCGGCTTCTCATTCAAATACATCCGGATATCCTCCGAAACACAACCTTTAAATTCCTCAATCAGAATTAACTCCCTGAGACCCCAATAATCCTTCCCCACTATCTCTGCTGTGCACCAACGGTCCAAGAGCACACCCTTCTCAAAGGCAAACTCGGTATACGTCTGATTCCACCCTTTCTTTAAATTCCTAAACTTTTGTCTATACGCCTCAGGCACTAGCTCATAACTCCGGAGAATGGCCGCCTTTACTTTGTCATAACTCTCCTCCTCTCCCTCCTCCATGGCCAACGCCGTATATGCCTGCTGTGCCTTCCCTTTTAACACATTTTGTAACAATGCCACCCACTGATCTCGGGGCCACTTCTGATTCACTGCCACCTTTTCAAAATGCAAGAAATAACTATCAACATCCGTCTCCTCAAACAGAGGTACTAACCTCAACTCTCGACTAACATTGAACCGTTCCTCTCGGTCTGACCCCAGAACTCGTGGCTCTTGCAGTAACTTCTCCATCTTCAAGTCATGTTTCCTCTGTTTTTCTGCCTTCCTCTCCTTCTCAGCTCTTTCTTTCTCTTTCTCAGCTGCTTCCAGCTGTTTTAACCAAAGTTCATGCTCTCTTTGTTTCTCAGCTATTTCCTGCTCCCGTTTCACCTCTAACTCCTTTAGCTGGAGCGCACGCTCCCTCTCTTTCTCTCTCTCGGCCCTTTCCCTCTCTTTCTTTCTCTCAGCTGCCTCCAGCTGCATGTTCCAACTTTAATTTCTCCAACTCTAACTGAGCCGTCCCACTAGCTGGTACCTCTTCAGGGATATTTTCCAATACCTCAGCTGTAAACACATTTTTCCCAATATAATACTGAGTTATTGCCCTTTGCACCTCCCACTTTTTCATTGATAACCTCACCCCTTTCGGCAAACTTATCAAGTCTGATTTGGTGGCCGCCTCTTGCGCCGCCAGAGTCGGGTTTTCTATATCTTCACCCACATCCATCTTTGCTGGTTTCCCGTCTGGCTACCTATGTAACCAGATCCAAGTTTGGACTTACAAGTCCGTTTCACTGGCACCCCAATTTGGTGACAAATCCCAGATGAGCCCCCACTTGCTATGAAGCCCCGTAACTGGGTCACTTACCAGCAAAGATAGAGAGGTCCGTTGAAGTCTGATGGTATATTTTTAACAGTATTTATTGATATAGGGGCACAAAAATAAGATTAATGCAAACATACAGATATTATACGTCGTCAATACAAAATCTAAAGTGCGGGTATAATAATAACCAATAAGAAATAGATCTATCATTGTCTAGGGGGATAATGTATTGTCCGATGGAAATATAACAGTCACTGTTAGTTCGTTCAAGCTGCGGCGTTTTGGGTTTAAGAGAGCGATGGTTTAAAACTTGTCCAGGTCTTTTAGGTTGCCAATCCATTGAGTCGGGGAGTTGGTTTCCCCGTTGTTAGCTAAAAGCCATTTTCCGTGGTACCAGCCACCAGTCCCAGGCAACGGAACTGAACGCACGTGGCCTCCTTCAAATGGCGTCCCGCGATCACGGGAGTGCTAGCGTTTCTTCTGGTGCGTCTGAGGGGCTGTTCCCACAGACCCTCTTTTATCCTGACTCACAGGGTCGTAGATGTCAATCAGGTTGGGGGTGATGCAATCTCTCCCTCAACCAGCCCACTTTGCCTGAGGGCTTGCACTTAGTACAGTCTCCAATCCACAAACTTCGCCTTCTGGAGACAATGGCCATGTCCCGTAGCTTTACATCGCCGGGGAACAAGACATTCCACATGTCTCTCTCTCATTCTCCTGGGCCCCCCGACCCAACCCAACAGTGATCTTGCAATTCTCACAGAGGGGGCTGCAGGCATAACACTACCAGTAACTCTATCTCCGGTGATTTCATTCACGCGACAACATTCGGTGTCAGGAGTGGGATGCCTCATGACCCATCGTGTGGCCAGTCTAAGTTGGTGAGTATTTTTCTAAATAGCACTCACACTTGGGTCTGTTCGGGTCAGTGGTTCACGGGAACACGAGTTATTGCGAATGCGGAGAGCTGAACTGGTAGATAAAAAAGTGGTGTGTGATTGTGCATGTGTGTTTATGTAAGTGAGGGAACTTTGCGTGTTAACTTGGTGAGACAGAGCCACCATTTGCAAAGGGTGGTTACCAATGGTACTGTTTAACTGTTTCCTGTTTTTTTACATTTTGCATAATGTGGGAATTAGGGTGGGGTATCTCGGGGAGAAGTTTTACCCAGATAGATCTACCAGAATGGCACCTATTGAGGTCAGGGAATGTCAGGTTGAGAACCCTGATGATCCGAGCCACCCATTGACCTTGATTACGACCATTCATAAGCCCTTCACACCTGGGGAGAAACAGAGCACTTTGTCTGAATTGCCGTCACTTAAAGTTGCATGTGGAAATTTGGAATTCTGAATTTGGAAGTCAGAATTCTGGAGTAAGTTCAAGGAAATGGTTGAAATCTACCAGATGTACCCTAAAGATACACATGTGTTAGTGAAAGCGAAGTCCCCGAGGAATATTTGGGATAGTATGGCCCAGGGGGAGCAGGATTGCAACTTTCGGGAGCACCAGTAATGAAGAAAGACATCGCTTTTTTAAAGGGGAGGTGAGGGCAACTGGGGAGTGATCATGGCAGTGATTCAAAAAGCTGATGAGACAGCCATGGTTTATGCAGAACATAAATATCGAGCATATGAGGAGTGTTCAGGGCTGGATAATCCAGGGAGGGATGACCCAGTCTTCCTGAAAATGCTGAAGGAAGGCCTGAGCTCAGCCCATCAGGAACAAGAAGCAATTGAAATTGCAAGCGTGCAGGAAGGAATGAGAGAAGCCAGTTTAGTAAAATTATATGAAGAGGTGGAAGCAGAAGAGAAGGAAAAATGGAGGAGAAACGGGGCAAAGAGATTTCCCGGTGCTGGCTGATGGAGTAACAGCAATCTGCCGTTGCTCCAACTTTAATTATCTTAGTGTGATATTTTTTCATTATGGCTACAAGGGCTAGCAGAGATGCTAAAAAGGATGATCCTCCTGCTTCTTTGGATTCTGTTATGGATTTGCTGCAAAAAGTCATACACGAGTAGCCTCTGAGAAGTTTCAACAATTCGGCTCCGAATTTAAACAAATAGATGGTAAATTGGATTCTATTCAGCAAACTCTTAATGAACATGATAAACGTATAAAAAATAATGAAGCAATTTTGTCATCTCTGGAAACGGACGTTGATGAATTATAAAAGCTTTGTGAAAAGCAATCGAAGTCCAATGAAAAGTTAAGACAGAAGATTATCAACATAGAAGTGGAAGGAACAACCTACAGGTTCCAGGTCTCGAAGAATTAACCGGAGACTCAAGGTAATCATCCTACAGAATTCTTTGCAAACTTTCTGCAAGAATTATTTCTGGAAATTTTGGCGTCTTTTCCTATGATTGATCGAGTTCTCAGGTCTCCCTTGTTTAGACCTCCTAACAGAGATAGAACAAAATCAGTAATAACTTGTTTTCATGAATTTAAAACCAAGAAACTGTTAATACATGAATCTCATCAAAGAGGCATTATAGACTATCATGGTTGTAAAATCAGATTTATTGAAGATTACTCACCTGGGGTTACGCAGGAATGTGTTAAGTTCAAAGAAGTTATGTCCGAGTTTTTTTAACAAGGGTTTCAAGCCCTCCCTTCACTAACCAGCTCGACTCAGAATCACACTTAAAAATGGACCTTTCCAATAGTTTTGCTCGACTGCTGAAGCACAAATGTTTTTAAAATCCAAAGGCTAGCTGTTTAGTTTGTCCTTACATGAAGACGCAAGATTAAATGAGAAACTTTTAATTCACAAATGCCATTGAAGAGGCACGACTCATTATAGAGTGGAATATTAAGAGTCTCGAAGACTACTTGCATGAGGTTATGCAGAAATGTGCTAAGATTAAACAAGTTTTGTTGGAATTTTTTAAACAAGGGTTTTAATCCATCCCTTGGCTACACAAGAATCTCTTTAAAGATGGATCCTTTGAATGGTTTCATTTGAATGTTGAAGCATAAAGATTTTTTAAATTTGAAAGCTTAGCCTGTTTTTTCATGAAGATATAAGATTAAGTGTTTAATGTCTTTCTGTATGAATAATTGTATCTTTTACGTTTGGTAAACCTTTGTAACTAATTTGTATTTTTAATACTGTATTTTTGATATACAAGAATTGAATTCTTGTTTGAATATTGTTTAGCCTAGGTTGGAATATAAATAACCTTGAAACTAATTGGAATGATCACCAGGGTTTTTTTTGGGGGGTGGGGGGTTCCGTAGTTATAGATGCCAGCTTTCTATTGGTTGGTCTTCTTTCTTTGGCAGGTGGGTGGGGGTATGGGTCTTTTTTCTCAAAAGCTGTGTTCAAACATTTAGCCAACTTGTTGCTTGGTTACCATTTCTCAAGGTTTATGGGTTGGTTTTAACTTACATTTTAAAAATGGACCAAACTATTAATCTACTCAGATTTAACATGAAAGGGTTAAATCACCCTGTTAAACATAATAAGATTTTTGCTTATATTAGGAAATTTAAGATCCCTATTATTTTTTTACAAGAAACTCACATACGCAAAAGTGTAAATCTGTGCTTTTTTAGCCCTTGGAACGGACTTTGTTTTCATTGGTCTTTTCAAGCCAAATCTAAAGGAGTTTTGATTCTTACAGATAATACACTTCCCTTTGTCCAACATAAAGTAGTGTTTGATACTAATGGATGTTTTGTTATAGTTTCAGGAAAACTAAACAGTAAATTAATAGTATTTGCCAATGTATATGCCCCAAATGTAGATGATCCAGGATTTTTTGAGCATTTTTTTCTTTGTTTTTACCAAATCTGAGTCTTTATTCTTTGATGATGGAAGAAGATTTTAGCTGCTGGCTAGACCCAATTTTGAACCGATCATCTCCTAAACCAACATCTCTTAATAAATCAGCTTTGTTTTTTCAATCTTTTTTATTGAAATGTGGTATAGTTGATGCTTGGCATTTTTT
Source organism: Hypanus sabinus (assembly GCF_030144855.1). NCBI lineage: Eukaryota > Metazoa > Chordata > Chondrichthyes > Myliobatiformes > Dasyatidae > Hypanus > Hypanus sabinus. The sequence goes on along the minus strand of NW_026779048.1, from coordinate 119,886 downwards.
ACATCCTTTAGATAGGCAGTACTCATTTTTCTCCCATGCTCATCATACATTTTCCAGGATTGATTATTTTTTATTGATAGTCAAATGATTTCATCAGTTCATTCCTGTGAATATAGAGAGATTGTTGTTTCAGATCATGCTCCTGTATTGCTATCTTTAAATCTCCCTGGTCTTCCTCAAACAAACAGATTTTAGCGTTTTAATTCAACTTTGTTATCTGATAAGAATTTTTTTTTAATTTCTAGAGCGGCACGTTATTTTGTTTTTTGAAGAGAATAAAAAGGAAGAGACTTCTAATCTTATTGTATGGGATACTTTTAAGGCCTATATTAGAGGACAAATCATTTCTTATATTGCCAGTGTTAATATAAAGCTAATAAAGAAATAATTGAAGCCAATCAATTGAAACAATTAAGTCAAAAATATGCTATAGTTCCAGATCCTGTTTTATATAAAAGACATGTTGAAGTTAAAACTGAAAATGATCTTCTGTTAACATATCCAATTGAAACTCAGCTTCTTAAAGATAAAACTCAATTTTACATTCACAGAGATAATGTAAAATATTGGCCAACCAATTAAAAACTTCTGTAGTTAAACGATAAATTACAGAAATTTGCAGAACTAATGGTGATAGGACAGCTGATCACTCTGAAATAAATGATACCTTTACAGAATTCTATTCTAAATTTTATAGTTCTGATTTCCCTAAAGATAATACTCTAATGAATAATTTTCTGGATTAATTAAATATCCCTGCACTTTCTGCAGATAATTGTAAACAGACGGATCAACCCATTTCTTATGAGGAAATTGCCGAGGCTATATGTTCATTACACTCCAGGAAGGCTCTGGTTCCAAATGGATTTTCTGGAGAATTTTATAAGTCCTTTTCTTCATTAATTATACTGAAGTTACACTTAGTCTTTTTGGATTCTTTCAAATTGGGTAGCTTGCCTCAATCCTTCTATGAAGCCTCTATTTCGCTTATCCTAAAGAAGAACAAAGACCCAACAGAATGCTTTTCATATAGGCCAATTTCATTACTCAATGTTGATACTAAAATCTTTTCCAAAGTTGTGGCTCATAGGATTGAAAATATTCTACCTTTTATTATTTCGGATGATCAGACTGGATTTATTAAAAACCAACATTCCCATTTCAATATAAGCCTTGTATTAAATTTTATTTACTCTCCTTCCCAGGAGATATCGGAATGTGTGATATCCTTAGATGCTGAGAAGGCCTTCGATCGGTTTGAATGGAATTATTTATTTAAAACCTTAGAAAAATCTAATTTTGGACCAGATTTTATTCAATGGATTAAATTACTTTATCTATCTCCTTCTGCTTGGGTTCTTACTAATTTTCAAAATTCCAAACCATTTAAACATCATCACGGAGCTAGACAAGGCTGTACATTGCTTTTCGAGAATCTAATGATATCTAGTATTTTAAGGAGAGGTATTACTCACAAAATTTTGCTTTACGCTGATGATATATTGCTATTTATCTCTAATGTTGAGACTTCATTACCTTGTGTACTTTCTTTACTCTCTTGTTTTAGCCAGTTTTCAGGATATAAATTGAACCTACGTAAGAGTGAATTATTTCCTTTAAATCATTTGATATTAATTAATACTAATTTCCCTTTTAAAGTTGTAAGGAATCAAGTTACTCATTTGGGTCTAACAGTCACCAAGAATTACAAACAACTGTTTAAAGAAAACTTTCTTACTTTATTGAATCATGTAAAAAGGATATCATTAAATTGGTCACCTCTTTCAATATCATTGATTGGATGAATTAATTTGGTTAAAATGAATATTCTATCTAAAATTATATATCTTTTTCAGGCTTTACCTGTTTTATTCCTAACTCCTTTTTTGACTCTCTTGATTCTATTTTATCTTCCTATATATGGAAAAAATAAGCATCCTCGTTTAAATAAAGTTCATCTTCAAAAATCTAAAAAGTCTGGAGGTTTAGACTTACCTAATTTTAGGATGTATTACTGGGCAGTTAATATATGATATTTTAAATTTTGGCTATATTATATTCGCCGTGCAGACTGTCCGGAATGGGTCTCTTTAGAAGCTCACTCTGTTAATAAATTTTCTATTATTTCTCTTCTTGGATCCTTACTTCCTTTATTTGTAAGTAAACTAAATGATAATTTAATAGTTGAACATACTCTGAGGATCTGGATACAATTTAGAAAACATTTTGGTTTATTGAGATTTTCCCTTTCAAGTCCCATTTATTCTATTTTTTTTAAACTTTCCATGACTGGTTTAGTTTTTAAGGAATGGGACAGTTTGGGTATTAAATGTTTTTGGGATCTGTTTGTTGGAAGAAACTTTTTTTTTCATCTGAGCAATTGTCAGCTAAATATAGCTTACCCAAAACTCACTTTTTTAGGTATTTACAAATCAGAAACTTAATTATGTACATTTCCTGTAAGCTCAGATAAGAACTTAATAGATGTAATTTTTAGTTTGACACCTTTTCATAATGGTTCAATATCTAATATTTATGGTATGTTACTGGAGACGAGGAATGTTCCTTCAGGCAAAATTCAGAATCTCTGGAAACAAGATTTACTGACATCAATATCTGAGGAAGCTTAAAATGAAAATTTTAAACTGATTAATACTTCATTGCTATGTGCTTGTCATTCCCTCATACAACTTAAGGGGGTACATAGAGCTCACATGACTAAGGATAAGCTACCTCGTTTTTATTCAGATATATCTCCCTACTGTAACAGATGTAATAATGGAGAAGCTTCATTAATTCATGTCCGAATTTTGAAAAAGATCGTAAGTTTTTCAAACTTTTTCATTACTTTTTAAAGTCAATTTTAAGCCTAACCCTCTGACGGGCCTATTGGGTGTTGTTGCATGACAAGATATTAAGCATCTGATTTACATATTTTGGCCTTTAGCTCTTTTATAGCAAGGAGGATGCTTTTGTTTAAATGGAAAGATGGTTCTGCTCCTCCTCATGCTCAATGGTTATGTGATGTTATATCATGTTTAGATTTAGAGAAGATTTGTTGTTCAATTTCTGAGTCACGTCAAGACTTTTAAACATTGTGGGGACCTTCTCTGAATTATTTTCAAAACTTTCAATTCATTGTTTAAACCATGGTGGCCCCACCATGTATTAGGCAGATACTATTGAAGTTATATCATGAGGCGATGCATCAGGGAAGCCAGAGCATGATCACAACACTCCGGCAGGACTGAGATTTGAGAAATTTTGCCACCGTTTTATCATTTGTGCCCAACATAATCCTGGTAAGGGAAGAAAGCTACAGCTGGCAATTCATTCTCGGCCGAGGGGACCCTGGGAAAACATCCAGATAGACTTCACAGGGCCCCTGCGGAAAAGCATGGGGAAGAGCTACTGTCTAGTAATTATGGATCACTTCACCCAGTGGGTAGAGGTTTTCCCAACAAGGGACGGCATTGCCAGCACTGCTGCCTGGATCCTAGTTCAGGAAATCCTACCCAGGTGGGGAACCCCAGTCCAGCTGGATTCAGATCAGGGAGCACATTTCACAGGGCAAGTGATGAAGGAAATGTGTCGATTGCTAGGGATTTGACAATGGTTCCACATACCCTACCACCCCCAGAGTTCAGGGATGGTAGAAAGGATGAACCAAACAATCAAGAATGCATTAGCCAAAGCTATAGCCAAGACAAGAAAGACATGAGTTGATGTATTATCGGGAATCCTGATGAGATTGTGCTCAACCCTAAACTGCACTTTGGGTCTCAGCCCCTACGAATTATTGATGTGTCGAACAATGCAACTCCCTTATGGGGTAGCTACGGGTTGTGGGGAGCCTGGGACTTACAGGAATAGAATGACACAGTATGTGAAAAACCTTTGTAACCAACTTAAAGTGCTGAAGGACCGAGCAAAACTACAGTAGCGAATCGTTGATCAGAGGGAAAGGAGATGATCCTTCCACAGCCTGACGACAGGTCATAGTGAGGGTGCTGCCGGAAAGGCCGGGGTTTTCCCCCAGGTGGAAAGGACCACAGACGGTACCCTTAACCCATGATACTTGTGTCTGTGTGCAGACTCGGCGAGGCAGCCAGTGGAAACACTGGACTCAGGTTGAACATACAACTCACCCTCTTGTTGCTCCCACAGACAGAGCGGGGAATCAAGTGTACTCAGTAACCAAGTAATTACAGAGCACCTGACCACAGCTGATGAAACCATACCCGGAAGAAGCGCAAAGGCAGAAAACGCCGAGAGCGTGGCAGAAGACACGTTGCAAAACCATGAATAGCATGCTAAAGTGTGATGATAATGGTACTGTAAAGAAAGCTGGTTGAATGATTTTACAGCACAGAATAGAAAATTATTGGAAAATAGTTGGGGAGGGATTTTTAAGTTAAAGCAGAAACGGCAAGTTCCACCACTTCGATGGCATTTCCGACTGCACACGGCATCTGAAAGCAGTTACCCCCAGTCTGAGGAGCTGGGCCCTGTCAGCAGTTGGGCCAGCGATCGACCGGACGGTTCGGAACGGGGTGTCACTGGGGAGAGGTCCTTGCAGACATTTACATAGAGGCCACCCCAACCCCTTCCTGTACATCAATGAGAGGGCCTGTGGGTGCTCCTGGACAGAGAGCCTCAGCAACCACAGAATGAAGGGGTGAAGACAAAGGAACCTGATTAAGCTGCAGTCTACTGCAGGGAAAGAGCCAACAGGCACACGAAAGGAGCCGCATCTCTAAAGACTTGGAACAGCCTTTCTGCTTAACGTTTGGTAGGTAAAGATGGCGGTGTGACGCAGTTTGCAGTGGCCACTCCGGAGCTGATTATCTGTTATTTGTGAAGTGGGGTGCCGTGCACAATCATAATTGGACGTGGGAGCACAGAGGAACATCTGGAAATCTCCAGGAAGACCTTCTTCGTTGCTGCTGCTGTGAGGTCCGGGACTCTGCTGGGAAGAACAGGCCCTGAGTCCTCGGGGCTGTGTTGCCGATGGCCGTTGGCGGGGCCGTCTTAAGACGCTCGGCAGAGGATGGTGATCGGAAAAGCTGTGCCGGAGGGGATGGTCGTCAGCTCGGAGGTTCAACAGACTCGAATTCCGATGCGGTCAGGTCGCTTTCTGTGTGTGCTGCGTCTGCGAGGCTGGATTCGACTGAGCTTTTGTTGTGTGCTGTGTCTGCAAGGCTGAGTCGGGTGGTGCCGTGGAAGTCCATAGCGGGGGTATTCCCTGCTGCCGCTGGTGTGGGATGGCGAGTCTATCGGGACCCTGGGACTTGTGGAAACTGTGGTGATTTCTTTTAAACTTATAGTCCTTTAACATCTTGGACTATTTTTACTGTGCCCATGGTCTGTTTTTTTTTAATCAATTATGCTATTGTTTGCACTGTTGTAATTATGTGGTTTTGTGCAGGTCTTGTAGCTTTAGTTTTTGGTCTTGTTTTTGTGTGGTGGATTTGGAGCTCCTTTCCGGGGAACGCGCCAGACGGTAGCGCGATATTAATACACAGCAGCCTCTCCGGACTCTGGATTGGGGATTGCCAAACATTATGTGGATTTTCTGGTGTAGTCTGTTTTGTCGTGTGTTTTTGTGATATCATTCTGGGGGAACGTTGTCTCATTTTTTAACTGCATTGCGTTTGTGGTTTCTAAATGACAATAAACTGAATCTGAATCTGAAGGTAGCGTTTAGGGAATGCTAGGGTAGATATTGAGGAACACAAATTGGGGGGGGGGGGGTGTTTCGAGACAGGGCGCTTTTGCTGCCCTATTTGAGTACCTCCTAGATTGGCCTTTCCTAGTACAAATTTAATGTTGTCCAGGAAGGCCAAGAGGAGGGACTGTTAGAGGGAATTTTGGGGTTTAGGTCATTCACATTTGGCAAGTGGATTCTGCCACCTGTCTTCTGTTCCTTGACAAAGTACTGTGGATTGAATTCATAACAATGCATTTCCTAAAAGCTGTAAACCCAATTTCACGCGACAACAGGCTGAAGGTCTATTTGACTCCATACAGTCACATGATTTCTCTGAAAAGCAAATGATGTGGTCTGGGTGGAGTTGAAAGCGGAAGCTCTGAATCTCTCTGTAAACAGGATACAGTATCAGCAGAGAGTCTGAATCACCATCTGGGTCACTGACAGAAACGGCTGGTTCATTGCTCACTCTGCCTTTTGCTGTTGTACAGTTTGGTTTATACTGATTCACTGTTGTCTCTGGAATTCCGTTCACCCTCCGACCAAATATTATTTCTGACAGAGTGTGACCGGTGAGGCAGTGTGACTGCATTCAGATCAAGGAGGAAGCTTCTACTGGCTTGAGGTCAGTCATCTTCTCCCTTCTATCCACCTTTCCACCTTTCCCTTCTGCTTTTAACCCCACCAGACTGTTCCTGTGATCCTTATGGAGTCTGACCCCATAATACTCCCCCATGGACACGGCATCCCCATGCTGAGGGATATTCCCCAAGAGCAGCTCAAGTGTGTCTGCATCTCTTGTAGAACCATCTTCAGACGGACTCAAAGAGATCTCCTGGACACAGTTTATCAGTTCATTCCCCTGTAGACCTTTCACACTGAGGCTGAAGTCTCCAAGTTCCTGCACCCTAGTACTCTTTCATCTCTGTGATCTGTCTCCATATCGACTCCTCCATCTGCCGCTGACTGTTGTGAACTCTGTAACACACTCCGAGCAAAGTGATCACCCTGTTCTAATGTGGAACCTTTGGGACAACCTCCCTCCTTTCTGCAGTGATGGTCTCATTCATCAATACTCTACTTATTCATACCTCCCCATCACACCTGAAGTGTCTGTACCCCAGCAAAGTCCTGCTCTTGTCCCATCTCTGTGACTGCAACAATATCATGTTCCCAATGCCTGACCAGTCAGTCTCCTTGCATTTACTCAGATGCATTTTAGCCCTGCAGTCCGCCCCTGGGCATTATTAAACCAGCTCCGATCTGCCCACTAGAGTGACCTCGTCTTCTTTCTATATTTGACAGTCTCATCCCCCCTACTGGTCATAGTCCCCGTGTGTCCCCACCCTGTCCGATAAGCTTAAACCCCCTGTAGGGGTATCAGCTCGATCCTGGATTGGGCACAAACCATCCAGCTTGTAAAGGTCCCACGTTGCTCCAAAACATTCTCGGTGATGTAGAAATCTAAACCCCTCTCTCCCGTACCATCACTCCAGCAGTGTTCATCTAACCTATCCTCCTGTTCTCCACTCAGGAGTGTGTGGCACTGAAAGTAATGGAGAGAGTGAAACCACCAGCAAGATTCTTCCTCGATAAACACTGCCTGCCACAATGTAACATCCCTGCCTTTGTCTTCATTTCAGTGAACAACCCACCCTTGCTGCTCACCAATCAGCTGTTTCTACGGACACACATCACTTCCTGAATGGTGACATCACCTCCAGCTCTTCCAATGGTCTCGACAAGGTAGGTGGGCTCTAAATATGCAATGGTCTGTCCCACTGCTCTCCCCCAGGTCCTCCTCACTCACCTCTGCTGCCTTCTTAATTCCCCGAATCTGCACAGCATCATATTGTTATAGAACCTCCAGACCAACTCGTCCATCCCGAACAAGATTCCCATCTGAGCCGGTCCTATTTCCCTGCATTTTGCCCGGAGATCCACAGGTTCCTGGTTATTTTATTTATTTCAAATCAAATCAAGTGTAATTGTCTTTCAAAGCATACATGGACACAGCTGAATGAGACAGCCTTCCTCTGCGGCCAAGGTACAAAAGATTAATTTTGATATACAGCGTGGAAAAGGCTTTCCAGCTCGTCGAGGTGGGACACCCCAGTAACACCCGAGAACCCCGATTTAACCCAATCCACTTCACGGGACAATTTACAATTCCCAACTCACCTACCCAGCATGTCTAACTGTGGGAGAAAACCCACTCATCCCATGAGGAGGGTGTAACGTGAGTCCGGACAGACGATGCCATCATGGAACTCTTAACTCCAAGGTGTAATACCACCGCGCTCACCTCTGTGTTACCATAGCGACCAGTAAGGGTGTAAAAAGTTACAGGGAGGAGGCAGGAGTGTGGTTGAGAGGATTAGTAAAACAGTCAGGATGGGCTGAATGGCCTAATTCTGGTCTAATGCTCAAGTTGTTTGTAGAAGTAGAGAACAGCAAATGTCCGGAATCATTCCTCGTGGTGCACCACTCATCACATAAAAATATTACATTAAATTACAATAATAAACAGAAGAGTTGTGCCAAAGGAGAGCAAGATCGTGACGTGGTGTTCATGGGTTCATAGACCGTTCAGAAATCCGATGGCAGAGGGGAAGAAACTACTCCTGAAACATTGAGTGTAGGTCTTCAGGTTCCTGTGCCTCCTTCCTGATGGTGGCAATGAGAGGAGGGCTTGTCCCAGATGGAGAGGGTCTTTAATGATGGATGTTGCCTTCTTAAGGCATCTGCTTTTGAAGATGTCCTTGACGCCTGCCTTTTTGTCAGCTCTGTGGAACAGTCCATCTTCCAAGCCTACACCAGGACCACTCCCCAACTCTTCCGATGCTACATGGACGACTGCGTTGGTGATGCTTCCCGTACCCTTGCTGAGCTCGTCAACTTCACCAGCTTTGTTTCCAGCTTCCACTGTGCCCTCAAATTTACGTGGTCAATTTCTGACACCTCCCTCCCCTTCCTTGATCTGTCTCTATCTCTGGAGAAAGTCTATCCACTCATTCTCACAGCTACCTGGACTATACCTCCTCCTACCCTGTCAACTGTAAAACTGCCATCCCTTCTCATAGTTCCTTCATCTCCACCGCATCTGCTCTTCGGATGAGGTTTTTATTTCCAAACCTAATGAGATGTCCTCCTTTTTCAAAGAAAGGGATTTCCTTCCTCCACAATTAATGCTGCCTTCACCTGTATCTCTTCCATTTCATGCACGCCTGCCCTCACCCCAACCTCCCACCACACTTCCAGGGATAGGGTTCCTCTTGTCCTCTCCTACCACCCCACCAGCCTCCACATCCAGAACATAATTCTCTGTAATTTCCACCATCTCCCACGAGATCCCATCACCAAGCACATCTTCTCCAACCGTCCCCACTTTCCACTTTCCCTTGTTGACTCATCTCTCCCCACTGATCTCTTTCCTGGTACTTATCCTTGCAAGTGGGGCAAGTGCTACACCTGCCCCTAAACCTTCCCCCTCACTACCATTCAGGGTCCCAAACAGTCCTTCTGGGTGAGGTGCCATAACCTGTGAGTCTGTAGGGGTCATCTACCGTATTCAGTGCTCCCGGTGTGGCTTCCTGTATGTCGGTCAGACCCAACGTAGATGCCCGGAGACCACTTCACCGAGCACCTACAATCCATTCACCAGAAAAACGGGATCTCCTGTAGCCACTCATTTCAATTCTACTTCCTATGCCCATTCCAATATGTCAGTCCATGGCCTCCTCTACTGCAGCGATCAGGCCACACTCAGGGTGGAGGAACAACATCTTGTATTCTGTCTGGTTAGCCACCAACATGGTGGCATGAACATCAATTTATCGAAGTTCTACCCACCTATTCACCATTCCCCAGTCCTGTTTCCCTCTCACACAATTTTCCTTACCTGCCCATTGCCTTCTTCTGGTACTCCTCCTCCTTCCCTTTCTTCCCTCTCCTATCAGATTCCTCCTCCTCTAGCTCTTTATCTTTTTACCAATCAACTTCCTTCCCCTCTCCATTTCAACCATCACCTACCATCTTCCTCCCCTCCCCCCACCTTCTTACTCTGACCTCATCTTTATCGCCAGTCCTCATGAAGGGTCTCATCCCGAAACGTCGACTGCTTATTCCTTTCCATAGATGCTGCCTGGGCTGTTGAGTTCCTCCAGCATTTTGTGTGTGCTGCTTTGGATTTCCAGCATCTGCTTGTTAAACAGCCTCATATGTGCCACCTTCTCAAAGGCCTGCTGAAAATCCAAATACACAACATCAATTGATTCCCCTTTGTCTATCCTGCTTGGTATTTCCTCAAAGAATTCCATAACATTTGTCAGGTAAGATTTTCCCTTGAGGAAACCATGCTGACTTTAACCTACTTTATCTTGTGCTTCCAAATATTCCAAAATCTCATCCTTAATAATGGACTCCAAAATCTTTCCAAATAATGAAGTCAGACTAACTGGCCTAAAGTATCCTTTTATATCATTTCTTCTGCCTCCCTCCTTTTTAAAAGTGGACTGACATTTGCAATTTTCAGCCAAAGTTAAAATTCAAGGTAAATTTATTATGCAAGTACAGATACGTAACCATATACAACCATGAGATTCAATTTTTGTGGGCATTCACAGTAAATTTACTCATTTAATCACTGAGACACAGCACAGAATTGGTCCCTCCGGCACTTTGAGGCACACCAGGCAGCATCCCCAAATTTAACCCCAGCCTAATAGAAACATAGCCTAATAGCCTAAACATAGAAACATAGAAAACCTGCAGCACAATACAGGCCTTTTGGCCCACAGAGCTGTGCCAAACATGATCCTTACCTGAGAATTTACCTTGGGTTACCCATAGCCCTCTATTTTTCTAAGCTCCATGTAGCTATCCAAGATGCTCTTAAAAGACCCTATCGTATCCACCTCCACCACTGTCGCCAGCAGCCCATTCCACTCACTTACCAATCTCTGCGTAAACAACTTACCCTGACATCTCCTCTGTACCTACTTCCAAGCACCTTCAAACTGTCCCCTCTTGTGTTAGCCATTTCAGCCCTGGGAAAAAGCCTCTGACTATCCACACGATACAGGACAATTCACAATGACCAATTATCCAACCAAATGGCACATCTTTGGACTGTGGGAGGAAACCATCACAGCCAGAGAAAACACACATGGTCATGGGGAGAAGATAGAGACTCCTTACAGAAAGTGACGGGGATTGAAGAAATATAGTAGAATCAATGAAAGACCAAAAGGACGGACAAACAACCAATTTGCAAAAGACAACAAACTGTGCAAATACAAAAAAAAAAGAAATAACAATAATAAATGAATAAACAATAAATATTGGGAACATGAAATAAGGAGTCCACAATAGTGTGTCCATAGGTTATGGGAACAGTTCAATAATGGTTCAAGACCCTAATGGTTGAGGGGTGATAACTATTCCTGAACCTGGAGCTGTGAGGCCCGAGCCCCCTGTACCGTCGACCTGATGGCAGTAGCGTGAAGAGAGAATGTCCTGGGGGGCAGTGGTGGGGGGGGGCCTAATAATGGATGCTGCTTTCTTGTGACAATGCATGTATAGACATGCCTAATGCTGGGTAGGTCTTAACCCATGAAGGACTGGGCTGCATCCACTACTTTTTGAAGAATTTTCCATTCAAAGGCATTTTTGTTTCCACACCAGGCCAACATCCATCTCATCAATATATTCTCCACCAGAAATCTATTGTACTTTGTCAAAGTTTCAGATGACATACTAAATCTTCAGAAACTTCTCAGGAAGTAGAGCAACTGCCATGTTTGCTACACAATTGCACTTATGTGCTGGGCCCTGAGAGAGAGATCTTTTGAAATAAGACCATAAGACCATCAGCGAGAGAAGCAGAATTAAGCCATTTTGCCCATCCCATTTGCTGCACCATTTCATCATGGCTGATCCAATTTTCCTCTCAGCCCCAATCTCCTGCCTTCTCCCCATTTCCCTTCTTGCCCTGACCAATCAAGAATCTATCAAACTCTGCCTTAAATATATGTAAAGACCTAGCCTCCAAAGCCTCCTGTGGCAACAAATTCCACAGATTCACCACTCTCTAATGAAATAAATTCCTCCTCATCTCTATTCTGAGGCTGTGTCCTCTGGTCATTGACTCTCCTACCATAGGAACCATCCTCTCACATTCACTCTATTGAGGCCCTCCAAGATTTCAATGAGGTCACTCTTAATTCTTCTGAATTCCAGTGCCATCAAATGCTCTTCATATGACAAGCCTTCTAATTCCAAAATCATTTTCCTGAACCCCCTTTGAACCCTCTCTAGTGTCAGCACATCCTTTCTAAGATAAGGGGCCCAAAACTGTTCACAATACTCCAAGTGAGGCCAGATCAGTGCCTCATAAAGCCTCAGCATCACATCCCTTCTCTTCTATTCTAGACCTCTTGAAATGAATGCTAACATTGCATTTGCCTTCCTCACCACCAACTCAACCTGCAAGTTAACCTTTCGGGTGTTCTGCACAAGGATTCCCAAGGCCCTTTACATCTCAGATTTTGCATTTTCTCCCCATTTGGAAAATAGTCTGCACATTTATTTCTTCCACCAATGTGCATGACCATGGGAACTGAAAACTCCCTTTACCTCTCCTGTTGGTCACCCACCTTCTACCAGAAGCCTGCACTCTGGGTGTGACCACCGCAGTAGAAGTCTCATCCATGAGATTTTCAGCCTCTCAGATTGTCCTGAGAACATCCAGCTCCAGTTCCAGTTCCTTGTCCTGGTCAGTCAAGAGCTGAAGTTGGGTGCACCTCCTGCAGATAGAGAGTCATAGAAAAGTACAGCCCTTCAGATTATCCAACCTACTCCCATCGATCTGCACTGAGACCACAGCCCTCCATACCCCAACCATTCATGTATCTCCCCAAGCTTCTCTAAAACAATGAAATTAAGCTCACATGCATCACCTGTGCTGGCAGTTTATTCCACACTCTCACGACCTGCTGAATGAAGATGTTTCCCCTTGTGTTCCCCTTAAACTAGTCCCACCCAACTTCAATGGAAAAAGCCTGCTTGTATTTACCCTCATCTATACCCCACATAATTTTATATACCTCAATCTTTGATGTTCCAAGGAATAATGTCCCAACCTATTCAATCTTTCCTTTTAATTCAGTAACTCCAGACCCAGAAACATACTTGTAAACTTTCTTCATGCTCTTTCAATGTAATTTACATCTTTCCTGTAGGTAGGTGACCAAAACTGCACACAATTCTTCAAATTAGGCCTCACCAACGTCTTATACAACTTCAACATAACATGCCATCTCTTGTACTCAAAACTTTGATTCATGAAGCCTAATGTGCCAAAAGATATTTTTTACAAACCTATCTATCTTGCAATGAATTATGGATCTGATTTCCAAGGTCCCTTTGTTCTACCACACTCCTAGTGTCCTGCCATTCACTGTGTAAGACCTATCCTAGTTGGAGGGGACATTGCAGGGTCTGAGAGGAAAAATGGATCAGCCATGATGAAATGTTGGAGAAGACATTTCTAAATGGCCTATGTCTACTCCTATGTCTTATGGTCTTACCACAGCATGACCCACTCCAGATCCTTTCTGACACCATCAAAAGTGGCCTTTCTCCTAATTAGAATCTCAATCTATGGTCTGACCTATCTTTACATATTTAATTTGAGACTAACGGTATTGTCTTCACTAGATGCAAGGTGTTCCCCTACACAATCTTCTATCACCTGCCCTGTGTCGTTCCCAAAGAGCAGATCAAGTAACATATACTCTCTCATTGAGACTTCTATGTACTGATTTAGAAAACTCTGCTGAGCACATTTATAACCATATAACCGTATAACAATTACAGCACGGAAACAGGCCAACTCGCCCCTTCTAGTCCGTGCTGAACACTTACTCTCACCTAGTCCCACCAACCTGCACTCAGCCCATAACCCTCCATTCATTTCCTATCCAATTTTACTTTAAGTTACAATACTGAACCTGCCTCTACCACTTCTACTGGAAGCTCATTCCACACAGCTACCACTCTCTGAATAAAGAAGATCCCCCTCATGTTACCCCTAAACTTTTGCCTCAAAACTCTCAACTCATGTCCCATTGTTTGAATCTCACCTACTTTCAATGGAAAAAGCCTATCCACGTCAACTCTATCTAGCCCCATCATCATTTTAAATGCATCTATCAAGTTCCCCTTTAACCTTCTACGCTCCAAAGAATAAAGGCCTAACTTGTTCAACCTTTCTCTGTAACTTAGGTGCCGAAACCCAGGTAACATTCTAGTAAATCTCCTCTGTACTCTCTCTATTTTGTTGACATCTTTCCTATAATTCGGTGACCAGAACTGTACACAATACTCCAAATTCGGCCTCACCAATGCCTTGTACAATTTTAACATTACATCCCAACTCCTATACTCAATGCTCTAATTTATAAAGGCCAGCATACCAAAAGCTTTCTTCACAACCCTATCCACATGAGATTCCACCTTCAGGGAACTATGCACCATTATTCCTAGATTACTCTGTTCTACTGCATTCTTCAATGCCCTACCATTTACCATGTGTGTCTTATTTTGATTAGTCCTACCAAAATGTAGCACCTCACACTTATCAGCATTAAACTCCATCTGCCATCTTTCAGCCCACTCTCCTAACAGGCCCAAATCTCTCTGCAAGCTTTAAAAACCTACTTCATTACCCACAATGCCACCCACCTTATTATCATCTGCATACTTACTAATCCAATTTACCACCACATCATCCAGATCATTAATGTATATGACAAACAACATTGGACCCAGTACAGTTCCCTGAGGCACTCCACTAGTATTCAGCCTCCAATGTGATAAACAATTATCCACCACTACTCTCTGGCATCTCCCATCCAGCCACTGTTGAATCCATCTTACTACTTCAATATTAATACCTAACGATTGAATCTTCCTAACTAACCTTCCGGGCGGAACTTTGTCAAAGGCCTTACTGAAGTCCATATAGTCAACATCCACTGCTTTACCCTCATCAACTTTCCTAGCAACTGTTTCAAAAATTCAATAAGGTTTGTCAAACATGACCTTCCATGCACAAATCCATATTGACTGTTCCTAATCAGACCTTGTCTATCCAGATAATTATATATGCAAATAATTATACATATATTATTATATATTATATATAATTATATTTGGCAATCTCTATCCCATCTAGCCAAGGGAGTCCCAGTCAATATATGGAAATTTAAAATCGCCAACGATAACAAACATTTTTCTTACAACAGTCTGTGATTTCTCTACAAGTTTGTTCCTGTAAGTCCCGTGGATGGTTGGGTGGTCTGTAATGTAGCCCCATTAATGCGGTCATACTTTTCTTATTCCACAGTTCCACCCATAAAGCCTCACCAGATGAATTCTCTAATCTGTCCTGACAGATCACAGGGATAGGTTTTCCCTGACTAATAATACCACTCCTTTCCCTTTACTATAATCCCTTTCTGCACGATGGGTTGTGGATAATGAAGTAAGTTTTCAAAGTTTGCAGAAAGATTTAGGCCAGTTAGAAGAGTGAGCTGAATGATGACAGATGGAGTTTAATGTTGATAAGTGTGAGGTGCTACATTTTGGTAGGAATAATCAAAATAGGACATACATGGTAAATGGTAGGGCATTGAAGAATGCAGTAGAACAGAATGATCTAGGAATAATGGTGCATAGTTCCCAAAAGGTGGAATCTTATGTGGATAGGATGGTGAAGAAAGCTTTTGGTATGCTGGCCTTTATAAATTAGAGCATTGAGTATAGGAGTTGGGATGTAATGTTAAAATTGTACAGCGCATTGGTGAGGCCGAATTTGGAGTATTGTGTACAGTTCTGGTCACCGAATTATAGGAAAGATGTCAACAAAATAGAGAGAGTACAGAGGAGATTTACTAGAATGTCACCTGGGTTTCAGCACCTAAGTTACAGTGAAAGGTTGAACAATTTAGTTCTTTATTCTTTGGAGCATAGAAGGTTGAGTGGGGCTTGATAGATGTATTTAAAATTATGAGGGGGATAGATAGAGTTGACGTGGATAGACTTTTTCCATTGAGAGTAGGGGAGATTCAAACAAGAGGACATGATTTGAGAATTAGGGGGCAAAAGTTTAGGGGTAACACGAGGGGGAATTTCTTTACTCAGAGAGTGGGAGCTGTGTGGAATGAGCTTCCAGTAGAAGTGGTAGAGGCAGGTTCGGTATTGTAATTTAAAGTAAAATTGGATAGGTATATGGACAGGAAAGGAATGGAGGGTTATGGGCTGAGTGCGGGTAGGTGGGACTAGGTGAGAGTAACCATTTGGTACGGACTAGAAGGGCTGAGATGGTCTGTTTTCATGCTGTAGTTGTTATATGGTTATATGAGCTTTACTATGTCTAAAACAGAGGAATCCCAGAATACTGAGCTGCCAGTACTGTCCCTCCTGCAACAGTCTGACTAATGGCTGCAATATCGTAATTCTAGGTGTTGATCCATTCAGGAGATCATCTGCATTTCATACAATATTTCTTACATAGAAACACACACCATGGCTGTTCCACTTACACCTCTCTATTTTGCCATGTTACTAATAACCTAAGCAATCTCCCATTCAGTATTCAAGTCCCAAATGGTCCTGGTCACTCTAAGCCTGGCACGTAAATTCCACAAATAATTGTCTGCAACTCTGCGATCTCCAACTCGGCAGATTAGTGGATCAATGTGATCTCCTCTGGGAAGGCTTGACTTCTGAAACCTCTTTTTACTGGGCATCTCTTGAAACACAGTTATTAGCCCCTCGCTATCAAGAAAATGGATTCAGTAGTGAGAAAACCACCTTTCTTGAAATCTGTACATCGAGGGTCACTTTGAATTGGGTCCCACGAGAGACCTGGGTGTTTCAACTACCCACTAGAGGTTGTTGGGGAGAGTTCAAACTAATCTGGCAGGGGGATGGGAGTAACAATAATAGGTGAGAGGATGGGACAGTTGGTATACAGTTAGATGCAACATGTAGAGAGACTGTGAGGAAAGATAGGAAGTTGACAGGGCAAAATTGTCGTTGGTGGGATGGGTTAATGTCTGTCCAGTTCAATGCAAGATCCATCATAAACAAATGTGATGAACTTATTAACATGGGTCTCTACTTGGAACTACAAAATTGTGGCTGCCTTAGGAGTCTGTGATCATAATATGATAGAATTCATCCTGCATTTTGAGAAGAAGCTAAAGTTGGCTGTGTCTCAGTATTACAGTGGAGTAAAGGAAACACAGAGCCATAGGAGATGAGCTGGCCAAAATTAATTAGCAGGAATGATATCAGAGCAGCAATGTCTGGAATTTCTGGGAGCAATTTGGAAGGTGCAGGATAGATACATCCCAAGAAGAAGATGTATTCTCAAGGCAGGATGACACAACTGTGTCTGACAAGAGAACTCAAAGCCAAGGGCAGGGCATCTGATAGAGTAAAAAATAGTGAGAAGTTAGAGGATTGGGAAGCTTTTAAAAACCAACAGAACCAATGAAAAAATTCACAAAAAAAGGATAAGATGAAATACAAAGATAAGCTAGCCAATAATGTCAAAGAGGATACCAAAGTGAAAGGTCTGAAGGTAGATAGGTCACCTGGAGCAGGTGATCTACACCCTATGATTCTGAAAGAAGTGTCTGAAAAGATTCTGGAGGCATTAGAAATTATCTTTCATGAATTAATAGATTCTTACATGCTTCTGGAGGACTGAAAAATTGCAAATGTCACTCCACTCTTCAAGAAGGGAGAGAGGCAGTAGAAAGGAAATTATGGACAAGTTAGTCTGACCTCAGTGGTTGGGAAGATGTTGGAGTCAATTGTTAAGGATGTGACACCATGGTCCTGAAAGACATTGTCTCATTTTTACATTGTACTGTACCCGCAGTATGGTCGAAATGACAATAAAAGTGACTTGACTTGATTTGACTTGTCGAATTAGTTTCAGGATACTTGAAGGTACATGATAAAATAAGCCATAGTCAGCATGGTTTTCTCAATAGAAAATCTTGCCTGACAAATCTGTCAGAATTCTTTGAAAAAATAACAAGCAGGATAGACAAAGGAAAATTGGTGGATGTTGTGTACTTGGATTTTCAGAAGGTCTTTGACCTTCAGATGTCAGGGGTAAGTTTTTTACACAGAGAGTGGTGAGTGTGTGGAATGAGCTGCCTGTGGCAGTGGTGGAGGCGGATATGATAGGGTCTTTTAAGAGACATTTAGATAGGTACATGGAGCTTAGAAAAATAGAGGGTTATGGGTAAGCCTAGGTAGTTCTAAGGTAAGGACATGTTTGGCACAGCTTTGTGGGCCAAAGGGCCTATATTGTGCTGTAGGTTTTCTATGTTTCTAAGATGCCACATATGAGGCTGCTTAACAAGTTAAAAGCCCGTGGTATTGCAGGAAAGATCCTGGCATGGATAGAGCGTGGCCGATTGGCAGGAGGTAGAGTGAGAATAAATGGAGCCTTTTCTGATTGGCTGCTGGTGACTAGTGGTGCCCCACAGGAGTCTGTGCTGGGACCACTTCTTTTTACATATATACGTCAATGACTTTGTTGCTGAAATTGATGTCTCTGTGTCAAGTTTGGAGATGATACAAAGATAGGTGGAGGGGGTTGAGGAAGCAGGAAGGTTGATTAAGGACTGAAACAGATTAGAAGAATGGGGAAAGAAGTGGCAGATGGGATACAATGTTGGCAAGTGTGTGGTCATGCACTTTGGTAGAAGAAATAAAAGCATAGACTATTTTCTCTGGAAAAATAAACACAAAAATCTGATGTGCAAAGGGACTCGGGAGTCCTTCTGCAGGGTTCCCTAATGATTAATCTGGATGTTTAGAGGATGGTGAGAAAGACAAATATGATATTAGCATTCATTTCAAGGGGACTAGAATATAAAAGCAAGGATGTAATGTTCAGACCTTATAAGATACTGGCGAGGCCTCACTTAGAGTATTGTGAGCGGTTTGGGCCCCTTATCTAAGAGAGAATGTTCTGATATTGGTGTGGGCTCAAAGGAGGTTCACAAGAATAATTCCTAGAATGAAAGGTTTATCAGATGAGGAGCGTTTGATGGCTCTGGTTCTGCACGCACTAGAATTCAGAAGAATGAGACAGGATCTAATTGAAACCTATGGAATGTTGCAAGGCCTTGAAAGAGCGGGTATCAAGAGTACCTTTCCTACGCTCAGGGAGTCTAAGACCACAGGACACTGTTATGTCTGTGTACAACTACAGATCATTTAAAATAAAAGCATTCACGTGGTAGACGGCTTTAACTAGTGTATTCACATTGCAGTGAGAGAGAGTGAGAAAGAGAGGGTCATGTGCATGCATAGATAACAATCCATATGTAGTGCTAAGGGGGGCCATTGCTCTAAAAGAAATAGATCCATACATTACACTTCCTTCTCCTTTAGATTAATACAACATAAAACAGTATATGTTCAATTTCCCTCTCATAAACCCATATTCCAAATAAACATGCTTTCACAATAATAGTCCATAACTAACTTCACAGTTCTAAAGGTTCAGTCTTTTCAGTTTCTTTGAGGATAGAGTCTCTAGACCTGTGGCATCAAATTCAGTGGGTGTTTTGTCAATGATAACATTCCCGTCTCATCACTGGACCTGTAGCATCAGGTTTGGGAGCAGTTTTGTCAATGATCACATTCCCATCACGTCTCTGGACCTGTGGCATCAGGTTTGGGAGGTGTTTTTCGATGATAACATTCCTATCGTGTCTCTAGACCTGTGGCATTAGGTTTGAAAAGTGTTTTGTTGATGATAACTTTCCTTTTGCATCTCTGGACCTGTGGTATCAGGTTTGGGAGGTGTTTGACATCATCACTGAGAGGCAAGTCTGGTGACTGTAATGTGTCCATCTTGTTGGATGCAATCGACTCAGATGTGTTCTTCAGTTGGGCTTCCAGTATCTGGTCCACATGACAAAACCATGTCTGATCTCCAGTATCCACTGTCCAATCTTGAAGCTCCTTGCTGCTTCACTTGGCAACAGGCTGAACTGTTTATTCTGCGCATCGCTCTGTAGATCTGGTTTCAGGAGGTCTATGTGAGATCTCAGATTCCTGTTCATGAACAGCATTGCAGGTGTTTATTTGTCATCACATGAACAGACTTCCAATACACAAAAAGGAAGTTGTCCATCTTGTGCTGTAGAGAAATGTCCTTGTCCATTGCTTTAATGGACTTCTTGAAGGTTTGGATAAGCCTTTCAGCTAACCCATTTGTTGCTGGTGGTGAGGAGCTGACATGAAATGTCTGATGCCATTTTTCTTCATGAACAGTCAGAATTCTTCTGACATGTATTTTGGTGAATTGTCACTCACAATTTTTTTCTGGTAAGCCATTTCTGGTAAAGATAGTCCTCAGGATAGAGACGGTCTTTGTTGACGTGGTTGACTTCATTGGTATAACCTTTGACTTCATCAAATAAGCATCCACGGCAATCAGAAACGTAGAGTCCATGAGTAGCCCAGCAAAGTTGATATGTACTCTTTCCTGTGGTGATGACGGCCATTCCCATGGCTGTAACAGTGTCTGTGGGGCTGTATTTTGAACTTTTTAGCATCCCAAACATATTTTGGCTGAGTCTTCAATCTGTTTATCTATTCCCAGCCAGCACACGTACCTCCGGGTGAGACTCTTCATCTTGACTGTACCCAGATGACCTTCATGCAGATTCTCTAACACTCCAGTATGCAGATTAGAGGGAACCACAACACGAGATCCACACATTAGCGTTCTTTGACATACTGACAGTTGGTCTCGTCTAGCTGAGATCTCTGGAAGCATAAGGTTACCATGAGCTGGCTATCCTTGCACCATGATTTCATAGACTTTTGACAATGTTGGGTCATTCCTTGATTCTCTTTAATTCTGGAATTTGTTACCGTCAACTCCCCACCGATGCTCTTTGGATCACCTCTGCTGGGTCACAGTAAGAAGATATTTCTTCTTCAGTTGCCACTAGTGGAAGACATGACAAGGCATCAGCGTTGCTGTTTTGTTTGGTACCCATGAGCTCTGTGTCGTAAGAGTAGGCTCCTAGGAATAGTGCCCAACATCGTATCTGGGAATTCCCTTCCCAAATTGAAAATGGACTAAAGGGGCTGGTGATCTGTCACGAGTGTAAACTTTTATCCATAGAGGTAGTGCAGGAATTTTTTAATTCCCCATACTAGACTAAAGGCCTCTCGGTCAATTGGTATGAAGTTACGTTCTGCGCTCGTCAGTGATCTTGAAGCAATCACAATCAGACATTCAGATCCATCTTTCACAAAATGTGACAAAACGGCTCCAATGCCATGAGGACACATCGCACACCAGTCTGATGGGCAGGGATGGGTCATAATGAGTGAGCAGCTCATCTGATGTAATTAGACTCTTTGTTTCCTTGAATGCAATTTCACATTCTTCTAACCACCTCCGCTTTGCTCCTGTCAGTAACAGTGCATTCAATGGATACAGTGTTGTAGCAAAGTGTGGGTTAAACTGGTGGTAGTAGTTTACAAAGCCTAAGTATGACCTGAGTTGTGACACATTTTCCGGTTTGGGTGCCTGTAGCACTACTTCAATCTTCTCTTGTGACTTATGTAAGCCCTGCTTGTCAATGATTTGGACTAAGGTATTAATGGATTTGTGGCTAAATCTGGCGATGATATGAAGACAGGTGGAGGAGTAGGTAGAGTTGAGGAAACAGAGAGCCTACAGAGAGACTTAGATAGTTTAGGCAATGGGCAAATGAAATACAATGTTGGAAAGTGTATGGTCATGCACTTTGGCAGAAGAAATAAACAGGCAGACTATTATTTAGATGGGGAGAGAATTCAAAATGCAGAGATGCAAAGGGACTTGGGAGTCCTTGTGCAAGATACCCAAAAGGTTCATCTCCAGGTTGAGTCGGTTGTGAAGAAGGTGAATGCAATGTTGGCATTCATTTCTAGAGGTATAGATTATAAGTGCAGGGATGTGATGTTGAGGCTCTATAAGGTACACGTGAGACCACACTTGGAGTATTGTGTGCAGTTCTGGGGCTCCTTATTTAAGAACAGATATATCGACATTGGAGAGGGTTCAGAGAAGATTCACAAGAATGATTCCAAGATATTGTTACGTACTCGTGACACATGACAGTGGTACCCTTGTCACGTGACTGGGGTTGAAGCTGTACTGGACTTGAGGTAATGGTCTTGTGATGGTGGAGTGACATCATTTTCCTGCCAGTAGAGATCATGTGACAGGTTTTTTTTACAGGGTATAAAAGGAAGACCCCACCCTGTGAGGAGGGGGCAGTTCGTGGCTGGATTTGCCATGTTGACTTCATGCCACTGCGTGATTTAATGTGATGAAAAATGAAGTTTTATCTAATGCCTAAAGTTTAAAAGGTCATTGCCCCAGTTTCTTTACAATACTGCTAGTTGGGAATCAGTGGAGAATGAAGATTGGAGTTCAGGAGATAGAAGATCGAGGAGAATCGATTTTGATGGTGAAACGGGGTCGACCTTGTTTGATCCTTGTTCGGAAGGAATTCGTTGACTGTTCTCGTGTTGATCCCTACAAAATAGTAGAAGGGATTGAGGACAGTGATTAAAGGAAAGTTCAGTGCCTTTAAGCCGTTCCGTTTCGTAAATTCTTCGTGGGAAAAGTTCGATTTGGGAACCGAAACAACACGACATGAAAGAGAATTTAAATTGCCTGAAAAAGTCTCTCCCTTAAATGGACTCTGAGCATTTTGAACTTTTGGCAATACTACTTTAAAGAACTGTTTTTGCAACATTGCTTTAAGAACTGTGTAAGCTGCAGCACTGCAGCTGATTTCTGGTTACGTTAGTGTTTTGTTTACTTTTGGGGGGTTTGTTTTCAGTGTTTAATAAAAGTGTTATTTGTTATAAAAACCCTTGCCTAACTCATATATTTATTGTTGCCTGAATCCGTAACATAAATATGGGGGCTGCGTCCGGATTGGATCATTTGAGTTTAATTGGTTGCTAACTTTTGGACTGGTGTTTTGGAAAAGGGGAATACTCGATTCGTTTGTTTGATTGGCTTGTGTGTGGTATTCGGCAACAATGAATATCGATGAGTTTTTGGTTTCACCAGGCACGGAGTTGTTGGCGACAGCGAAAAAAACTGAGGTGTCTGAGATAGCTAGTAATTGCAACTTAAAGGTATTTTGACGACTACATCAAAGGCTGTAATATAGAGAAAAATCGCATCACACTATGTGGATTTGGGAGTTTTTGATGAATCGATTTTAGAGTCGTTTCCAATAAGTAATCTGGAGATGCAGTTGCAAATCGAACAGATGAAGTTGGAGCGTTGTAAATTGGAAGCTGAAATTAAACTGAAGGATTTTGAATATGCGATGGCTGAATTAAGGTCTGGGAATCAGTCTTCTGGTTCTAAAAAGCCATTTGTTGCTAGTCAAGAAATTAAATTGGTCCCTCCATTTAGTGAAACAGAAGTGGAAAGATATTTCCAACATTTTGAAACTATTGCTTGGATGTCAGAGTGGCCGAAAGATAAATGATCAGTGTTGTTACAAAGTGTAATTAAAGGCAAAGCACGACAAGTTTACACAGCTTTAACTGCTGCACAAGCTCTTGATTATGATATTGTGAAAATGCATATCCTAAACGCATACGAATTAGTCCCAGAAGCATATAAGGAAAGATTCAGAAGTTTGAAGAAGTCTGGGGAAAAGACTTATGTGGAATTTGCCTATGATAAAGCTGTGTGTTTTGAGAGATGGGTTTCTTCTGAAAATGTAAATGAGGACTATGATACATTGAGAGAGCTGATTTTAATGGAGGAGTTTAAAAGAATCATTCCTGTTGAAGTAAGGACCTACTTAAATGAGAGGGATACTAATACATTGCAGGACTGTGCTAGATTAGCTGATGAGTATGTTTTAATCCATAAGAATAAATTTCCTCAGGGCAGAATTTTTAAGAGGAAAAATAACATGGAGACTCAAGGTAAATTGGTAATTAAATCAGAAGTTAATGAGAAAGGTAATGAGGAAGGAAAACCTGTGAAGGAAAGACAGTTTGGTCTTATTTGTAACTATTGTAAGAAGCCTGGCCATGTAAAAGCTAACTGTTTCAGATTGAAAAAGAAAGAGAAGGAAGCAGTTCTAGATGCTTGTGTGCAACATACTGAAGCACCTGTAAAATTACAGGGTTTGATAAACACAAATGAGGGTTTGTTAGAGTCTGACAAAGTTAAAAAGGGATATGATCATTTTATAACTGAAGGGTTTGTATCCTTGAAGGAAGGATCTACTCTGGTGCCAATAAAAATCCTTACGGACACTGGAGCTTCTCAATCACTGATTATAGACAGTGTGTTGAAGTTTAATGAAGAGTCTGATACTGGTGAGGTAAATTATGTAAGAGGTGTTGGGAGTAATTTTATGCCTGTACATTTACATAAAGTAAATTTAAAGTCAGGGTTAGTTACAGGATTTGTTAAAGTAGGATTACAGCATAGCTTACCTGTGAAGGGTATTTCTTTATTGTTAGGTAATGACTTGGCAGGTGGACAAGTTTTTCCTGAAGTGCATGTAACAATGGAGTCAGAGGAACCAGAGATGAATTCTAACACAGATTCTTCCTGTGTTGTGACTAGAGCTATGGCTAAAAAGATTGATGCGCAGAATGAGGTTGTTAAGCATGACTGTTCAACTCAGGATTCGAGTTTTGAGGATGTGTCAGAGACTTTCTTACCTTCATTGTTTGAACAAGATTCTTGGAGTAAGTCTGCCTATGAAGATTTATCTCTGTCTCGGAAGGAGATGATAGCAGAGCAGAATAGAGACCCTGAGATTATAAAGTTAAGAGAACAAGCTCTATTAGATAGTGAAATTGAGAAGGTGCCAGTAGGATATTACTTGGAAAAAGGAGTGTTGATGAGGAAGTGGAGATCACCTACAATTCCTGCAAGTGAGGAATGGAATATTGTTTACCAGGTAGTTGTTCCTAAAGTTTATTGAAATGAGATTTTGACTTCAGCTCATAGTGTGCCTTTAGATGGACATCAAGGGGTAAGGAAAACTGTGGACAAGATTTTAAAACATTTTTACTGGCTTGGTCTAAGAAAAGATGTGGCAATGTTTTATAAAATGAGCCATACTTGTCAAATTGTGGGTAAACCAAATCAAGTTACACCAGTGGCTCCATTACAACCTATTCCAGCATTTGGTGAACCATTTTCTAAAGGTATTGTAGATTGTGTTGGTCCATTACCAAAGGCAAAAACTGGTTATCAGTATTTGTTGGCTATCATGTGCACTGCGTCTAGGTTTCCAGAGGCAGTACCACTTAGGAATATAAAAGCTAAAACTGTGACAAAGGCTCTTATAAAATTCTTTACTTATTTTGGATTACCTGGGGAAATACAAACTGATCAAGGCAGTAATTGTATGTCTGGATTGTTTCAACAGATAGTTTATAAATTGGCAGTTAAACAAATCATCTGCATACCATCCAGAATCACAAGGTGCCTTGGAGAGGTTTCATTCTACCCTCAAGAATATGATTAGGACATATTGTGTGGAAAATGAAAGTGATTGGAATGAGGGTATAAACTTACTTTTATTTGCAGTAAGGGAATCGGTACAAGAATCTTTAGGTTTCAGTCCATTTGGGCATAGAGTTAGAGGACCTTTAGTTTTATTAAAAGAACAGTGGATTAGTAAGGAAATACACACTAATTTGTTGGACTATGTTTTGAAATTTAAGGACAGGTTACATAAAGCTTGTAGCTTAGCCAAGGACAATTTAAAATTGGCTCAGGAGAAAATGAAAACTTGGTATGATGAAGAAGCTAGGATGAGGATGTTTAAGCCTGGAGATAAGGTGTTGGTTCTTTTCCCAGTGCAGACAAATCCTTTACAAGCTAGATTTCATGGTCCTTATGAAATTGTGTCTAAAATCAATGATGTGGATTATGTGATAAAAACTCCAGATCATAGAAGGTCAACACAACTTTGCCTTATGAATATGATTAAACCATATTTTGAGAAACAATCTGATACTGTGACTGTTGTGGTTAGTGAGAATGAGTTTGATTTAGCTAGGAACATGATAGATGATTCATCTGAATTTCATTCTAAATCCAACATTGTTTCTGTTAGGTTACCAAATTCAACCATTCTGGAAAATATTGATGAGAAACTAGTACATTTACATCTAGAGCAGAAACAACAGATGAAGGAATTAATTTTTAAATATAAGGATTTGTTTCCAGATGTTCCGAGAAGGACTACTATAGCTTCACCTGATGTAGATGTTGGAGATGCCAAACCTATTAAACAACACCCATATAGGATGAACATAGAAAAATGTGAACTTGCTGAGAAAGAAATTGAATATATGTTAGAGAATAATATTATTAGACATTCTAACTCGAACTGGAGTTCGCCATGTGTTATGGTGCCAAAACCAGATGGTAGTATTAGGTTTTGTACGGACTATAGGAAGGTGAATGTTTTAACGAAAACAGATGCACATCCAATTCCTAGAGTAGATGATTGTGTAGATAAAGTTGGAAAAGCAAAGTTCCTTACAAAGATTGATTTATTGAAAGGGTATTGGTGTGTTCCATTAACGGACAGAGGTAGAGAGATTTCTGCATTTGTAACTCCATCTGGGTTATATGAGTATAATGTTCTTCTATTTGGGATGAAGAATGCCCCAGGTACTTTCCAGAGGATGATTAACTCTGTGATTCAGGGATTGAAAGATACTGATGCTTATATTGATGATTTAGTGACAGGAAATGATACTTGGGAAGCACACATTATTGCTGTGGAGAAATTGTTTGAAAGGCTTTCAAAAGCTAACTTAACTATTAATTTAGCTAAGAGTGAATTTGGACATGCCACTGTGACTTACCTTGGTTATGTTGTGGGTCAAGGTAAGGTAGCTCCTGTTCAGGCAAAAGTTCAGGCAATTTTAGAGATTCCCACTCCAACGGGGAAGAAAACTCTCAGAAGATTCTTGGGAATGGTAGGATATTATCGAAAATTTTGTAAGAATTGTGCTAATGTTGCCCTTCCATTAACTAACCTTTTGCAGAAGAATGTGAAGTTTGTGTGGACAGTGCCTTGTCAAGAGGCATTTGAAAATTTGAAAACAATGTTCTGTCAGCAACCTGTGCTTAAGGCACATGACTTTGAAAAACCTTTTTCATTAGCTGTAGATGCTAGTGATGAGGCTGCAGGAGCAGTATTAATGCAAAGGAATGAGGGTGATGAGATTGATCATCCAGTAGCTTACTTTTCTAAGAACTTTAATAAGCATCAAAGAAACTATTTGACAATAGAGAAAGAATTGTTATCTCTTGTTTTAGCTTTAGAATATTTTGAGGTACAACTCAAAAACCACTTATTGTTTATACTGATCATAATCCGTTAGTGTTTCTGAGTAAGATGAAAAACAAAAACAGAAGATTATTAAATTGGAGTTTGATGTTACAAGAGTACAATATTGTGATAACTCATATTAAAGGTAAAGATAATGTGGTTGCTGATTGTCTATCTCGATGTTGAATGTACAATGTAATTTTTTTATTGAGTTTTTTTTTCAATTGTAACACTCCTACTGTATTGTGAGTTGTAAGATGTTATATGATGGTATTGTATATTGTGTATGTTATAATATTTATACATTTGTTTTTCTTGTAAATAGTTGTTAAAATTTTTGTTCTTGTCAGACCAAAAATGTTTTTTTGGAGGGAGGTGTTACGTACTCGTGACACGTGACAGTGGTACCCTTGTCACGTGACTGGGGTTGAAGCTGTACTGGACTTGAGGTAATGTTCTTGTGATGGTGGAGTGACATCATTTTCCCGCCAGTAGAGGTCATGTGACAGGTTTTTTTACAGGGTATAAAAGGAAGACCCTACCCTGTGAGGAGGGGGCAGTTCGTGGCTGGATTTGCCAAGTTGACTTCATGCCGCTGCGTGATTTAATGTGATGATGCAGTTTAGTTGAACGATGAAGTTTTATTTAATGCCTAAAGTTTGAAAGGTCATTGCCAGCAGTTTCTTTACAATACTGCTAGTTGAGAATCAGTGCAGAGTGAAGATCGAAGTTCAGGAGATAGAAGATCGAGGAGATTCAATTTTGACGGTGAAACGGGTTCGACCTTGTTTGATCCTTGTTTGGAAGGAATTCGTTGACTGTTCTCATGTTGATCCCTACGAAATAGTAGAAAGGATTGAGGACAGTGATTAAAGGAAAGTTCAGTGCCTTTAAGCCGTTCCATTTCGTAAATCCTTCATGGGAAAAGTTCGAATTGGGAACCAAAACAACACGACATGAAAGAGAATTTAAATCGCCTTAAAAAGCCTCCCCCTTAAATGGACTCTGAGCATTTTGAACTTTTGGCAATACTGCTTTAAAGAACTGTTTTTGCAACATCGCTTTAGGAACTGTTTAAGCTGCAGCACTGCAGCTGATTTCGGGTTACGTTAGTGTTTTGTTTACTTTTGGAGGGTTTGTTTTCAGTGTTTAATAAAAGTGTTATTTGTTATAAAAACCCTTTCCTAACTCATATATTTATTGTTGCCTGAATCCGTAACAATATGAAGAATGCTTGGCAGATCTTGGGCCATATTCTTTGGAGCTCAGGAGAATGGGGGGGGTGGGGGATCTTGGAGAAATATTCCACATGTTAAAAGGCCTGAACAGATTAGATATAGCAAAGTTATTTCCCATGGCAGGGAATTCTAGGAGAAGAGGACACAACTTCAGGATTAAAGGATGTCTTTTTAGAACTGAGATGCGGAGAAATTACTTCAGTCAGAGGGTGGTAAATCTGTGGAATTTGTTGCCACGAGCACTATGGAGACCAAATCATTGGGTGTATTTAAGGCAGAGATAGATAGATTCTTGATTAGCCAGGGCATCAAAGGGTAGGGGGTGACAACAGGGGAGTGGGGATGACTGGAAGAATTGGATCAGCCCATGATTGAGTGGCAGAGCAGACTCGATTGGCTGAATGGCCTACTTTTGTTGCTATATCTTATGGTCTTATGGTCTTCTATGTCCATAATATAAGATTTCATTCTTGAAAAACTCACATTTCATGTCTCTTTGTCCACAGATCATACTCACTCTGCCAGGTCAGCACTTTGCCAAGGTTCTGGAGGTGATCTTCATCATTCTTGACAGTCATAATGATGTCATCAAGATAACATTATATTCCTGGGGTATCTTGGTCCACTGCTCTTTGCCAAATTGCTGGCACAGTAATGACGCCAAAGAAGAGACGATTATACTGGAACAGTCCCAAGTGAGTGTTGATTTTGAGGAACTTCCTGCTTGTTTCCTCAAACTCCATTTGTAGAAAGGCTAGTGACAAGTCAATGCTCATTATTTTGTGATCTGCTTCAGAAATACTATGCAGTTCTAGGCATGACAGCTCACCTTTTTCAGATTCTATGTTTTCTGATTCTGTTTTACGTTCGGTCACTTTATGCATTTGCTTAATTTTGTGTTTGACACTTTTCATTCAGTTGTGCTTTTTGTCCACCTTGCACACTCTCTCGATGTAGCCTTGTATGTGACACTTCCTGCAAACATTTTCCTTGAACCAACAGTCATTTACATCATGGGAGAAGTTACCACATTGTTAAAATTTTGGTTTTTTGCACCATTCAGGGACATTTAGTGTGCTTCACATTCTCGCCTCCTTTTCTGTAGTTCTGCTGCTTCCTTTGCTGCAGTCTCTAACAATGTTGCAATGGTCAAAGCCCGTTCTAAGGTTAAGTCTCTTTCTGACAGTAGCCTCTTTTAAGTGCTTTGACTATACATGCCACAAACAAACCTGTCCCTTAATTAGTCAGAAGGTCTGTCTCTAAAGTCACAGAACTGGGAAAGTTTGCACTGTTCTGCAATGTATTCAGAAAGACTTTCATCATTTGACAAGCTCCTTTTGTAAAATCAAAATCTCTCAGCTGGTACCAGTGGTTTAGGACTCAAGTGATTTTGTAAAATTGTAACAATTTTGTCGAACATCTTGCTTACTGGCTTTGCAGAGGTTACTAAATTGGGTGAGAGACTATACATTCTTGGGCCCTTTAAGCTAAGAAGTGTAGAGGCTTTCTTTTGTTCCTCCATGTTGTTAGTGTTACAATACAGTTTAACCGTCTGAACTTGCAAATCCCATCCTTCTTTGGCACTATCAAATTTGTCAATTTCCCCAAATGAAGCCATTGCCATGTTATTTTTCCTTAAATTCAGCATGTCTTCCACTGTGTACAATGAACTGTTACTCATGCCTTTGTTAGAGCCTGTGGCTGCCCTGTACTGCTTAATTCTTTCTTCTCGCTGTCTCGACCCGTAATCGTGCTGTAATAGTCCTGATATTTTCTGACATTCAGGTTCGTACTCGTCACGAATTTGTGGTGTCTGTGCACAACTACATATCGATTGGACTGGTCAGGGATAGAAGACAAAACATATGCCTGGAGACAGAGGAACTAGTGAGGTCCTTAATGAACACGATGCTTCAGTGCAAACACAAGGAAATCTGCAGATGCTGGAAATTCAAGCAACACACACAAAATGCTGGTAGAACGCAGCAGGACAGGCAGCATCTATAGGAAGAAGTACAGCCGATGTTTCCGGCTGAGACCATTCATCAGGACCTGATGAAGGGTCCCAGCTCGAAACGTTGACAGTGCTTCTCCCTATAGATGCTGCCTGGCCTGCTGCGTTCCACCAGCATTTTGGAAGTTACTGTGCTTCAGTGTTCACCAGTGAGAGGGGCATTGGCATTTGTGAGGATAGTGTAAATCAGGCTTACATGCTGAAACACGTTAATGTTAAGAAAGAGGATATTCTGGAACTTTTGAAAAGCATGAGGATAGATAACATTAGGATGAAACTGATCCTGAGGTGGTCACATCCAGAGAACAGGGTCAGACTGTAGGTGGGTGACCACCAGGAGAAATAAGGTGAGTCAGCAGACCCTCAGTAGCAAGTATACCTCTTTGATACTGCTGGGCTGGGGGATGGTGAGATTGATCTCAGACAGGATAAAAGGTTGGTACAACATTGGGTTCTGAAGGGCCTGCACTTTGCTGTAACGTTCTGGTTCTATGTTCTATTTGTGTGGAGACTTGGACATTTCCCTCATCACGGTCATGAACAGCCCACCCCTTACAGTCAGCCTGTGCCCTGATCCTAGACTCATTAACCAGTGGGAACATCCTCCCTGTATCCAACAACGTTAAACTCTGTCCTCAGTTCAGTGAGATCACAACTCATTCTTCCAACCCCCAGTGGACAGAGGGATGATCAGCTCAACTTCTGATATGACAGACTCACCAAAGTCAAAGTCAACTCATTTTTTATTGTCATTTGGACCATAACTGCTGGTACAGTACACAGTAAATCAAGACAACATTTTTCAGGACCATGGTGCTACATCAAACAGTACAAAAACTACACTGAACTATGTAAAGCAACACAAAAAACTACACTAGACTACAGACCCACCCAGGACTGCATAAAGTACACAAAACAGTGCAGGCATTACAATAAATAATAAGCAAGACAATAGGCACAGTAGAGGGCAGTAAGCTGATGTCAGTCCAGGCTCTGGGTATTGAGGAGTCTGATGGCTTGGGGGAAGAAACTGTTACATAGGCTGTTTGTGAGAGCCCGAATGCTTCGGTGCCTTTTCACAGACGGCAGGAGGGAGGAGAGTTTGTATGAGGGGTGCGTGGAGTCCTTCATAATGCTGTTTGCTTTGTGGATGCAGCGTGTAGTGTAAATGTCCATAATGGCGGGAAGAGAGACCCCGATGATCTTCTCAGCTGACCTCACTATC
Organism: Hypanus sabinus; assembly: GCF_030144855.1. Taxonomy (NCBI): domain Eukaryota; kingdom Metazoa; phylum Chordata; class Chondrichthyes; order Myliobatiformes; family Dasyatidae; genus Hypanus; species Hypanus sabinus. The sequence goes on along the minus strand of NW_026779048.1, from coordinate 88,241 downwards.
TGCTGCAGGGTCTTGCGATCCGAGATGGTGCAATTTCCGAACCAGGCAGTGATGCAGCTGCTCAGGATGCTCTCAATACAACCCCTGTAGAATGTGGTGAGGATGGGGGGTGGGAGATGGACTTTCCTCAGCCTTCACAGAAAGCAGAGACACTGCTGGGCTTTCTTTGCTATGGAGCTGGTGTTGAGGGACTGGGTGAGATTCTCCGTCAGGTGAACACCAAGAAATTTGGTGCTCTTAATGATCTCTACCGAGGAGCCGTCGATGTTTAGCGGGGAGTGGTCGCTCCGTGCCCTCCTGAAGTCAACAACCATCACATGGACCTGAAACACTGACCCTCTCTCTCTCTCCACAGATGCTGCATGACCTGCTGAGTATTTCAAAGATTCTCTGATTTCACCCCAGGAAAAGAATCTGCAGAATCTTCATTACACTCCCTCAAGAGAAAGTACATCGTTCATTTACTAAAGAGAACAAGTTTGTATCCAGTCCTCTTGTTGTGGTGTCATCAAGGCCAGGTATAATTGTGGTGACCAATTCCAGATTGCCATGGTGATCACCTACCGACTGTACTCAGTACACACCGTGCCAGGACAACGAGACCTGACAGAGGATCACCAGAGGCATGGAACCATTCAGCCCTGAGATCCTGGGACAGGATCCAGTGTTCCAGTAGAACATCAGGCACAGCAAATATCCAGGACTTGGAATAGAGTCAAAACGATAAATAAGATAAAGAACAGGACACCTATCCCCAAATTACCCCACCCTCCCACCCCCAAGAAAAATAACAGAGATTTCAAAAGAACTCAGAGCGTATCAGAGATGATGACGAACATTTTACCAGATGGAAATGATGGGTCTGAAAATCTCAGCTCCCCACAAATTGTAAAGGATTTGGGATTACAGGATCATTATCCTCACAAACTGTCTCTTCAGACTGTCCAGGAGGTGTCCCAGGATAAACTGAAGGACAGCAAACCAACTCGAGCAGAAGATCTTCCCTGGCGATTTCTCCAAAGGATCCTCGCAGCCAATTCACTGGCGAGGAATCCCGACTGGCCACTTGATCTCTCCTCCAAAGGAGAAGGCAATAACCATGAAGACTTCAGTGATTTCTTTGAAGTTAAAGGACATGGGAATCATGGGATAAATCCTCTGGATATCATTGCTGCCATTTTCCTCTGTGCTGACCACTCTCTCCAGCAGGAACTGATGCTGAAGATGTCTCTGTGCCAGTTTGCATTACCCTTTCTGATGCCAGACACTCACAGTCACCCCATGGACAAGGTGAGGGGACCCACAGAAGGGCCTGGTGCCACCCTTCTCCTCTGGGCCATGAGGCCCATTGTTAAAACATGGTGCCCACATTCTCCTACAGACAGCAGCCCCATTGTGGAGGTGCCCAACGTGACAGCGGCCATGCCAACGGTGTCCTTCCTCAGACTGGGAAGGTGCACAGTGTCCAAATCCCGAATCCTCAATCTCACCCTGAGTCAGGCACAGCTGCAGCAGAACATCTTCCTGCACTCCGAGATGAAATGTGGGAATGTGCCCCGCAGGATATCCGATGGAATGGCTGAGATCAGCTGGTATCTCCCTTCTGGGAAGAGTAACACGGATATTTTCCCAGAGGCTGCTGCATTCATTAATCTCCGAGGCGATGCTGAAACTTTCCAGGGAAACGCTCGGTTTCTAGCAAAAGTATCTGCTGCTCTCTTTATTTTCATCGATGTTATTGGTGAGAAGGAACGAGAATTCCTCACCTCTCTCACACAGTCACCAGCAAAACACTTTCTCATAGTCAACACCCACATCAATCAGCAACACATAACCCCTGAGCAGGTGGAGAAACTGCTGAAAGATCTAAAGTTAAAACGTCAACAATGCATTCTTCGGGCAAATGTAAATGAGGCTAAACTTGTGGAAAAGCTCCGTTCTCAGATCAAACAAGTAATTCTAGTGAGGGACAGGGACCAGACCTTGCTGAGCCTGGAGAAAATGGCTGACATTGCGATGGAAAGTGGGATTGAGGTCGATGAACGTCAACCTGAAATACAACGAGCCAAGGAACTGACCAAAATACTGGACAGACTTGACTCAGGAGACATTACTGGGTATAAAAGGAGAGTGTTGCCCTTTCATGGAGAGCCCTGGCAAGGGTTGTCTAAAGTTGAGAAAGAGAAATCGCGGATGAAACTCCGTGGGGACAGAACCACAGAAGAGTATAACCAAGAACTGGAACGGGAGAAGAACAGAATCCGGGAAGTTCAGCTCAGACAGAGTCTGTCGGACGAAATGCGGCTGTTCATTGAACACCTCACCCGTCATGGTGGGGTTGACAGAGCCATTTCCCTACAGTGGCTGAAGCTGGAACTGGACAGTAAATCACGGGAAGTTATGGCAGGATTGCGTAGAATTTATAAAGAACTGTGCAAAGACTCAAAGCAGAAGGTGAAGGAACTGAAGGAGTTGGATCAGAAGATGTCTGATAGTTCCCTGGGACTCGAGCATTTCATGAGGGAACTTGGCCAGATTTATGAACTTTCAGTGACTCGACACAACGTCACCCGAAGGACACAGATCCACCCAAAGGTGCCGCAGTTCCCAGGGGTTGCTGCTGAACTGTTGCTGGAAGGGTTCCCACTGGAACTCATCGATGGAGACGTTTCCAACGTTCCCATTCCATGGATCACTGCCGTACTCACAGAGCTGGCCAACAAAGTGGGAAGAGCTTGCCGAGTGTTTGTGCTGACAGTGATCGGAGTTCAGAGCACGGGCAAGTCCACACTCCTCAACACAATGTTCTGTTTGTGGTTTGCTGTGAGCAGCGGCCGATGTACTCAAGGGGCCTACATGCAGTTGATCAAAGTCACAGGGAGCCTGGCCGAGGAGCTGGGCTGTGAGTTCATCCTGGTCATTGACACAGAGGGGCTGAGAGCCCCAGGACTCGCAACACTGACAGACAGCTACGAGCACGACAATGAGCTGGCAACGTTCGTGGTTGGATTAAGCAACTTAACGTTGGTAAACATCGGGATGGAAAATCTGTCAGAGATGAAAGATATTTTACAGATTGTTGTCCATTCCTTAATCCGCATGAAGGAGACAGGAAAAGGGCCAAAGTGCATATTTGTGCACCAGAACGTCGGCGATGTGAGTGCGCACGAGCAGAATCTGAGAGGCCGTCAGAAACTCCTGGAGCAGCTGGATAAGATGACAGAGGCTGCAGCAAAGCTGGAGAAGGTAGACCGAGTAACGTTCCGGGATGTGATGGACTATGATGCTGACAAGGACAACTGGTACATCCCTGGTCTGTGGCATGGTACACCCCCAATGGCTGCAGTCAACACCGGCTACAGTGAACACGTCTCCCAACTGAAGAAGAACCTAATTCAGTGTCTACTCCAACGGAGCAAAAGCCAAAGAGCTTTCACTATCCCGGACTTTATCAAATGGATGGCTGGGCTTTGGGAGCAGGTGAAACACGAAAATTTCATTTTTAGCTTCCAGAACAGCCTGTTCGCAGAGGCTTACAACCACCTCTCCGTGAAGTACAAGGACTGGGAGTGGGAACTCCACAAATTCACTCACTCCTGGGGAAATGAGGCTGAAAACAGAATCAGCAATGCCAAAGGAGATCTCACCGAACTGCTCCATAATCTGGAGAGGGAGATGAGGACAGAGATGAACAAAAGGGAGGGTGACACTCTGGATAAACTACAAGCTCTGTATGAAAGTGGGGCTGATAACGTGTATCTGATGGAGAAATACAGAGAGGAATTTAAACTCAGCATCTCCAGTTTATGCAGCCGACTTCACCACGATTCAACGCAGAGATGTAGAGATGCCGTGAACAGACGGGTGGGACTGCAGGGAGTGGAAGATATTTGTAATAACTTTCACAAGCAGATTGGAGAACAGGTGAAGGAGCTTTTACAGAAGTGTAAAGCAGCAAATCGGGAGTTGGGTCAACAGGAATTGCAAAATGAATTTGAAACAATGTGGAAAAGTACACTCTCTCAGCTGGAGTATCAGCCCTGCAGAAAAAGAAAGATTGAACAGGAGATTGAAAATCTTCTCAGAGAGGAAACAAAAATTCAAGGGAGAGTGATTAATGAAAGGCTAAAAGGTAACAATCTCTGTGAACTGGGGACCCAGTACTTTCAGATTGAAGAGAAACACATCAATGTGTCACATTGGAGATGGGGTACAAGTAAACACATTCCATCCAGATTGAAATCAGATCTCGATCAAGCAGCAAAGATTACAAAGCTCATCGAGGATGAATGCAGACATTGGATCACTGACATCACAAAAAAGGACATGGATTATGACAAAAAATATTGCATTGAACTTTTGAACATGATAGAGGGAAACGTTGACAATATTTCACATCAAAACTTTTCAATGTCTGAGGTTTTCAAGGCCGAGTTTAAACTTCACCTGTGTGGTTACGCTGTACCAAGATTCCAGGAGATGCACAGGAGGTTTATCCACAACCACGACCCACAGAGAAGACTGGAAAACATGAAAAGTCAATACTTTGATCTCTTCATGGATATTTACACAGAGCAGGATGAGAACCAGAGACAAGCAGAACGATTTGCACGATCTTGTTTCTTGCCAGCTCTCCGAGACGCCACCCTCAAGACTCTCAGCGTGAACATCGTGGATGATATGAAAAAACACGACCCTGAGCGACAGTACAGTCTCCGCAACAACTTCACTGTGGCCCTCCTGGTCCACCTGAAACAAACACATCAATTTGATGAATATCTCCGGTACATCAGAGATTTTGAGAATTTCGCCAAAGACTGGCTCCATCAGCAAGTTATTAAACACTGCAAGACAGAACACGATGGGGAGAGCACATTTACCCGTCTGGCTAAAGAAATCCTCACAGAGATCACTGGGCAAGCTAAGGACATTGTTCAGGATGCAGTGAAGCAGAACTTTGCTGGAAATGCTCAGAGCTTCCTAAACACGTTTGTTGAAAAGTTAAACACAAGAATCTCGATGCCCAAAGATGAGATGAAACTTGTTCTGTTTCAGAGTGGCAGTGATGGCAAGAAATGTGCAGAAGCCATTCTGCCATGTATTGAAGAGATGGAGAAGAAACTCCTCGATGAGGTAAAAGGCTGGGATGTCAAAGCAAAGATTGAAGAATTATCCATTAAACCCAGGGAGGAGTTGTTCAAAGGGTTATTCAATTGTACAAAGAAATGTCCTTTCTGTGGGGTTTTCTGTGACTCAGAGACCCCGGTTCACTCACAACACTCCTGTAAACAGCACAGACCTAGAGGACTCAACGGATGTCAATTGATAGACAGTGAACGTCTTGCAATGGGTATCTGCACAGCTTCAGTCGCAAGTGATAGATCATTCCAAAGTAAAGACACAAATGGGAAATTCCATCCCTACAAGGATTATCAAACAGTCAATGATTACTACAAATCCTGGATTATCCAAAGGGAGATCTCCGCACAGGCAGCATCCTATTGGAAGAAGGTTTTCTACACTTTCAATCAGCAGTTTGCTGATGAATACGGAGCAAAGCCTGCAGAGATCGATGAAAGCTGGAACATTGACTGGGATGTGGTGAGGGAAGAAATGAACAAGATATATAATACAACCATTCTGTCTTGGTAATGTCTCTTTAAATGGCGTTACTCAGTGAGAGACAGACAAAGGGAAACTGTGTCGGAAGGATTGGACAGAATAAAACAAAGTGTGTTCAAATCCAAATCCAATCACAAGTCATCAAAATAATTAGCAGAGCAGAGGGAATGTTTCATTCCTATGTTCATGGTCAATAAAGTCCTCACTTACTCTCCCTTTCCCCATAACTCAAGTCCTGGCAACATCCTTGTAAATTGTCTCTGCTCTCTTTCAAGCTTATTAATATCTTTCCTGTGGGGAGATGACCAGAACTGCACACAATACTCCAAACTAGGCCTCTCCACAGTATTGTCCAGCTTCCAAATCCCAACTCCTGTAATCAGTGCCCTGATTTATGAAGGATAATGCACCAGACACTCTCTTTATGACCCTATCTACCTGTGATGCCTCTTTCAATGATGGCTCTGTATTTCCAGTCCCTTTGTTCTACATCAACATTATTCCCACCCTTATCCCGATATCCCTGATCCCTCTCATTCCCAGAAATATGCTGATCTTGCTTTTGAGCAAGCCAATCCCTGAGCTTCTCTCTACAGCTCCAGGGTGGAGAATCTTTGCCCCTCATCTCCACTCACATTCCCATTTCAGTAAACTTGGAAATGTTACTTTTGGTCTCCTCAGGGAAATAACTGACTGTGAATAACTGGGGCCCAAGCACTGATCCCTGTCTGAAACACCCCACGGATCACAGACCAGTCATGTGAGAAGGACACATTCCTTCCTGCCATTTCCTTTCTCTATGTTAACCAATGTTCAGTCCATGCTGGAAATCTCTCCCAGTTCCAAGTGCTCTCGTCTTCTATCCCAACTCCATCTGCTCTGAACTTGTTCACCAACCTCCAGTGAGAGACCTCATCAATAACCTTCTGAAACTCCAAATACATCACATCTACTGGTTCCCCCTGAACGACTTCACTCGATACTTCCCCAAAGACCTCGGAAAGACCAGTCAAATGTGACTTCCATTTCATTAATCCAGGCTGACTCAACTCACTCATAATATTTTCCAATGACCTTGATATCACATCCTTCATTGTAGATTCCACCATTTCTCTGAATGCCAGTGACAGGCTAACAGTTTGGTAGCTCACTGTTTCCTCTCTCCCTGCACTCTGGAGGAGTTCAGAGAGTCTGTGGTCTGCTGACCTGATCCACTGAGTTCCAGCAGCTCGTTTTTCATCCCAGATTCCAGTCCCTGCAGACCCGTGTGTTCCCAGCAGACATCACTGAGCAGCTTCAGCAGGCAGCTCATTCCCTTCAGCACATTGAATAAAGCACTCTGCTCACACACTGTTTCTCCTCCCTCAGATGCTGCCCGACCTGCTGAGCATTTCCAGATTTCCAGCCTCTGCAGTTCTTTCATTGTCACTGACTCTGTCTGACCGTGTGAGATTTTCTAAACACCTTGTCATCGTTCCTTCAGTGTGTGTTCAGCATTTTCCCAGTGGCAGACAGCAAGACACCGAGTTTCCTGCTCTCTACCTCCGTCCTTTCTGAAATGGGATCCTTACATTTGTAGTTTTCCAATCAGCTGGGCCCATTCCAGACTCTGGGAAATCCTGGAACATCCCAGCAAACTGGAACGCCAACATTGGATCATGTAACAGTGTATCAGAGTACAGGCCTCTTCCCCGTGATATTGTGCCAACAACTTAAACAACTCCAAGATAAATCTAGCCCCTCCCTCCCACATGGCCCTCCATTTTTTCTGTCACCCATGTGTATTTAAGAGTCTATCAAATGCACCTGATGCCTTTGCCTCTACCACCAGCCCAGGAGTGTGTTCCACACCGACCACTCTCTGTGTAAAAATAACTTACCTCTCCTGTACTTTCTCTCCAAAACTTTAAAGTTAGGCTCCCTCATATTAGCCATTCTCCCCCACAGAAAAATGTCTCCGGCTGTCCAGTCGATCCATGGCACTTATCATTCTCTACACCTCTATCAAATCACCTCTCATCCTCATTGTCTCCAAAGAGAAAAGTCAAGCTCACTCATGAAATACAATGTTGGAAACTGCATGGTGATGCACTTTGGCAGGCTGTTTTCTAAATGGGGAAAAAGCAACAATCTGAGTTACAAAGGGATTTCGGAGTCCTTCTGCAGAACATAAAGGTGAACTTGCAGGTTGAGTCAGTGGGCAGGAAGGAAATGTTAGCATTCATTTCAAGACGTCCAGAATACAAGAGCAGGGATGTGATGCTGAGGCTTTATAAGGCACAGGTGAAGCTTTACCTTCTGTATTGTGAACAAATTTTGGCTCCTCACTGAAGAAAACATATGCTGGCATCGAAGAGTGAATTTGTGGAATTTGTTACCACATGCAACTTTGGAGGCCAGGTCATTTGGTGTTTTTAAGGCAGATATTGATAAGTTCTTGACTGGCTACAGCATTAAAAGTGATAGGGAGAAGGCTGGGGTGTGGGGTTGAAGAGGGGAAAAAAGGATCAGCCATGATTAAATGGCAGAACAGACTCGATGGGCCAAATGGCCAAATTCTGCTCATCTGTCTTATGATCTTTTGGTCTTTATTCCAGACAACATCCTGCTTCATCCCCTCTGCACCCTCTCTAAAGCTTCCACACCTTTCCTATAATTAGCAGCCAGAACTGAACATAATATTCCAAGTGTTGTCTGACCAGGGTTTATTGAGCTGCAACACGACCTCATAGCTATTGAACTCAATATCCTGATGAGTGAAGGCCAACATACCACACGCCTTATTAACTACCCTGTCAACTAACAGCAGCTTTGAGGGATCTATGGATTTGGACCCCAAGATCTCGCTGCTCCTCAACATTTCTATGAATCCTGTATTCTGCCTTGACATTTCACCTTCCAGAATGAATCACTTGACCCTTTTCTGGATTGAAGTCCATCTGCCACTTCTCAGCCCAGCTCTGCACCCTGTCAATGTCCCGTTGTAACCTACGACAGCCTTCTACACTATCCACAACTCCACCAATCTTCATGTCATCTGCAAAGTCACTAACCCCACTTCCATTTCCTCATCCAAGTCCTTTGTAAAAGCCACAAAGAGCAGGGACCCCAGAACAAATCCCCATGGAACACATTGGTCATGGATCTCCAGGCAGAATACCCTCCCTAAACTCCCACCCTCTGCCTTTGTTGGGCAAGGCAATTCTGAATCCATGCAGCCATGTTTCAGATCCCATAACTCCTGGCTTGTGAATGACTCTACCTGCGGAGAGGAAGGAGGAGAAGCAGGAGGAGGATCAGGACGGGGTGGGGAGGGGAGGAAGTAGGGGGAGGGGAAGGGGAAAGTTTGAGGATGGGGATGATGGAGGAGGTAGGGGATGATGGATGGTGAAGGGAAGAGGATGGTAGAGGGTGGATGATAGTTGGGGAGAGGGATCATTGATGATAGGGGATAATGGATGGTGAGGGGGAAGGGAAGGTGGAGGGTGGATGATCATGGGGAGAGGGATCATTAATGTTGGGGGATGGTGGATGGTAGAGGGGAGGGGGATGGAGAGGTGTAGGGGAGGGAGATGTGAGAGAGAAAGTTTGAGATGTGGATGCTGGGAATAGTTCTAGAAACATTCCCCTGAGGAGAGGGACGGGATCTCTCACCAGTCTAGATGGCTCTGAGTGTGATCTCTGTCGAGGTCGAGGTTCAGACACATTTTTTTTCAGCTTTTTGTCTGTTTTGCATTTCTTTGTGCGGGGGGACACTTAGGGGTTAGGGGTTAGGGTTCAGGGACACAGAGCAGGAGCTGGTGTTCAGAGTCCAGGTCAGAGCTCCACAGTCGAAGGTCAGTTCAGCTGGTGGAAAGGATTGAGGTTAGCAATCCCTCTCAGTGAGTCTTGGGTTGGAGGTCCACGTGGACAAGAGGGTGAGATCCAAAGGTCAAAGTCCTGTGATCAGTGAGTCCTGGGGTCGATACCCAGAGGATGGAATGACCAGAGAAGCATCGCCCAAGGTTGAGGGCCACATGTCGGCAAGTCCATGGGGTGAAATCCAAAGATCAAATATCAAAACTGGTGGGTCCTGAGATCAAGGCCTGGAAGTAGAATCCCCAGGGTTGCCCTGTCTGGAGATCGAGGGACAATGTCTGTGAGTCCGTGCCAGGGACTGAGGCTGGAGGACCAATATCTGTAAGTCAGAGTCTGGGACCAAAGAAAAGCTGCCTGTGTGTGTGAAGGGGAGGGGTCGGATGTGGAAAAGGGGCTTGTTTTGCTGTTGTTGTTGTTGCTGCCGGTTGTATTTTCCTGCTGAACATTGGGTTTGCTATCTTGGCACCGGAAGGTCTGGTGACGTTTGTGAACTGCCTCCAGCACATCCTTCAGTGTGAATGCAAACACACATTTCACCGTAGGTTTCAATGTAGATCTGAGAAATAAATCTGAATGTCTGAGAGCTTTGGGAAGAAACGTATAAAAAGGTGCCGGACAAGATCACCGACAGCACTGACTCCGGAGAGCAACCAGTGAAGAAGACCCTGAGTCAGGGGCTCGGAGAGGAACTCACGGTGAACCCTGGCCAGGTTCATCTGGGGTGGGGAACACCTGAACGGGGGGGGGGGGGGGGTTTGGGAGTTGTGAGAGTAAACTAAAGAGATGTGTAACTAAATAGTTAACATTTGAACTGTGTAATTACTCCTTGAACAAATCCTGATCAATAAAGACAACAGTTATTGGTCAGTCATCGTCTGGAATGTTCTATCATGTGATGTGTTTAACTGGGAATAGGGTTCACCAGTGAAGTTCACTTTGTGATCAGAAAGCCGTGGAACCGTCGAGCTAAATGTGAGTCAAAATACAACAGTTCAATCCGAGAGGACGTGCATTCAGGTGGGGTGGGGTGGAGTTTAAAGGAGATGTGCAGGGCGTGTCTTTTCATTTAGAGAGGGGTCAGTGCCTGGAACAGACTGCTCGGGGAAGGGGTAGAAACATATTCGATAGAGGCTTTTAGATAGACACAGGAACCAGCAGGCAATGGATCATGTACAAGCAGAAGATGATTGGTTTAATTTGGCATCACGTTCAACACAGACATTGTGGGCCAAATGGCCTGATCCTGTGCTGTACTGTTCTATGTTCTGTTCACATTAATATCCTGGTGTAGGACAGGACCAAGTGTTGAAGTTCAGTGCGAGAGAAGGGAAGAAGAGTGTCCGAGATTCAGTATGTGGGAGAGAGGCCAGAAGCAGGGAGTGAGCAAGATCCTCATCACTCGGGACCAGGGGGAGTTTTTACATTCACATTATCGCATGATTCATGGCTGAAGGTACAACTGGCTGCTGTGACCTTGCTGTGTTCACAAAAGGTCAACGTTTCAGAACTTGCCATCATTGTGTGCCATGTCATTTGATGTTGGTGATCATGGTCCCATGACCATGATTGTTCTTGGCATTTCTTTCTGCAGAAGTGGTTTGCCATTGCCTTCTTCTGGGCAGTGTCTTTACAAGACAGGTGACCCCAGTCATTATCAATACCCTTCAGAGATTGTCTGCCTGGTGCCAGTGCTCACATGACCAGGACTGGTGATAAGCACCAACTGCTCATATGACCATCCACCACCTGCTCCCATGGGTTCATGTGACCATGATTGGGGGCTCTAAGTAGGTTCTACACTTTGCCCTAGGGTGACCTGTTGACCAGCAGAGGGCAGGAGCACCTTACAGCTCCTTTGGTAGAGATGTATCTCCACCCAACCACTCAGAACTTGTACCTGTGGAAATACAGACATTCTCCAGAAAATCAGTGTAACCTTCCAATAACTTCCCACCATCCGCATGCTCCCTGGCCTGTACTGATGAGTGGTATTACTTTAGGATCTTGCTTAATCCCTAAGATTAATAATGCATATACATTAGATTAATATTTACCAACTATAGTTTTGCTTTCATAAGACGAGGAGGCACAGGTACAGAATGAAGTCATTGAATCTGTTCTGGCATTCCATCATGGTGGAATTATTATTCCTCTCAAACCCATTCTCCTACCTTCTCGCATAACCTTTCACTTCTTACTAATCAAGAACCTATCAACTGCCGCTTTAGACATACTTAACGATTGTCTCCACAGCTATTTGAGGCAATGAACTTGACAGATTCACCACCCTCTGATTAAAGAAACTCCTCTTGATATCTGTTCTAAATGGATATCGCTCTGTGTAGCACCGGTCTTATCACGTGTGACTAGTCAACACATTCTTTGAGAAAATCAAATTACACTAGATGCTTAACAGAAGGATCTCCAGACTTGACAGATGAATTGGGGACCCCGGTCAGAAACAATTTCAAGGGGAATTCCATGAAGGCGGAAGACGTGATGGACAAGGAGGTCGGCTGTTTCACGGGCTGTAGGGAGTTTGGGAAGGGCTATGAAGTGCACAGCTTTGGAGAAGCGGTCCACCATGGTGAGTATGACAGTGTTCCCATGTGAAGGGGGCAGTCTAGTAACGAAATCCAGAGCAATGTTGGACCAAGGGCGGCTAAAGACTGGTAGGGGATGAAGCAACCCAGCTGGTGGTAGATGGGAGGCTTTTCCGCGGGCACACACAGAACAGGCAGAGACGAAGGAGTGAGTGTCAGTATCCATGGTGGGCCACCAGAAATGTCGCTTCAGAAGGACAGAGTTCGATCAATTCCGGGATGGCAGGTGAAATGAGAAGAATGAAATGACCTGAGATGGAACATAGTCAGGCACGAAGAGGCGATAGGGGGGGTCCATTACCTGGGCCAGATTGAGTCTGTTGGGCCTCTTTGACTGTGGATTCAATCTCCCAGGTGATGGCAGCCATCACACAGGATGGTGGAAGGATGGCATCGGGGTTGGGAAGGCCCTCCTCGGAGACTTATTGACGGGAGAGAGCATCTGGCTTCCCGTTCTTGGAACCAGGATGATAAATGAGGGTGAATTTGAAATGGCCAAAAAATAGTGCCCAATGGGCTTGGTGGGAATTAAGGTGTTTAGCGGTTTGGATGTACTCGAGGTTCTTATGGTCTGTCCAGACGACGAATGAATGCTCAACTCTCTCCAGCCAGTGCCTCCACTCCTCCAAAGCGAGTTTGACGGCCAGCAATTTCTGGTTCCCAATGTCGTAGTTCCACTCGGTGGGGGATAGATAGTGAGAGAAGAAGGTGCAGGGGTGGAACTTTTGGTCTGGGACGGGGCACTGGGAGAGGACCACTCCCACCCCAGAGTCAGAGGCATCGACTTACACAATGAATTGACGAGAGGGGACTGGTTGGACCAGGATGGGAGCGGGGGTGAAACGCCTCTTCAGCTCTGAGAAGGCTGAGTCTGCTTCGGGGGTCCAGTGAAAAGGGGTCACAGGAGAGGTGAGTTGAGTTAGGGGCGCTGCCACCCAGCTGTAATCCCTGATGAAGCAACGGTAGAAGTTTGCAAGCCCCAGAAATCGCTGGAGTTGTTTGAGCATCGTAGATTTGGGCCAGTCTGCCACAGCACGGATCTTTTCGGGATCCGTCCTCACCTGCCTGCTCTCGATGATGTATCCCAGGAAACTGACGGAACGGGCATGGAACTCGCACTTCTCTGCCTTAATGAATAGCTTGTTTTCCAAAAGCCTCTGAACAACCTGACAGACATGGTGGGTGTGCTCCTGAAGACTACGGGAGGAGATTAGGATGTCGTCCAAATAAACAAAATTGAAACGGTTAATAAAGTCCCGAAGGACATCGTTTACCAGAGCTTGGAGTTGGCGGGGGCATTGGTGAGGCCAAATGGCATGACCAGATATTTGAAGTGACCAAGGGGTTGTTAAAAGCTGTTTTCCATTCATCTCCCTCCCTTATCCTGGCTTGGTGATAGGCATTCCGCAAACCCAACTTAGAAAATATTGTGGCTCCATGAAAGGGCACGAAAACCGAGTTGATCAGGGGCAGGAGATACTTATTCTTTATGGTGATGCTGTTCAGGCCACGGTAGTCAATGTAGGGGTTCAGTGAACCATTTTTCTTCCCCACAAAGAAGAAACCTGCACCTACAAGGGAAGATGAGGATCGGATAATGCCAGCCATGAGAGAGTCGTTTAGGTAAGCCTCCATTGCTTCCTTTTCTGGTCGGGGCAGATTGTACAGCCGACTGGTGGATAGTGAGGCTCCTGGGAGAAGGTCAATGGTGCAATCGTAGGGGTGATGTGGAGGCAGGGAAAGAGCCCGTTGCTTGCTAAACACTTCACCCAGATCGCGATACTCTACTGGAACCTTGGATAAGTCGGGAGGTTCAGAGGCGGACGAGGTCACAGTGACCTCCACTGGGGAAAGGGCTGATTGTAGACAAGAGGAATGGCAGAACAAACTCCAGCTGACTATCTTCCTGGTGGGCCAGTCGATACGGGGGTTGTGACGGCTTAACCAGGGGTAACCAAGAACTATAGGGGCTTGAGGAGAGGAAATTAAGTTGAATCTTATTTGTTCCCGATGGTTTCCAGAGAGAAGAGACAGGTGTGGTGTGTAGTGTGTGACTCGGGCCAGTAGTCTACCGTCTGGTGCCCGGGCCTCCAGGGATGTACACTATGGCTTACGAGGAATTCCGGCTTGGAAGGCTAAGTTTTTATCCAAAACATTTCCCTCAGCGCCAGAGTCCACTAGTGCTAACAGAGACAGGGACTGTTGGTTGTAACGCAAAGTAGCTGTATCCGATGTCGGAGGATGGAAGGGAATGTTGTCTGGCTACCAGGGTCCCCCTTTCTACTCGTGAGCCTTCCCTATTGGGCCGAAAGGGACAGGCAGCGGAAGTGGCTGGACAGAAGTGGCTGGACAGAAGTGGCCGGACAGAAGTGTCTGGACAGAAGTGGCTGGACAGAAGTGTCTGGACAGAAGTGTCTGGACAGAAGTGGCCGGACAGAAGTGGCCGGACAGAAGTGTCTGGACAGAAGTGTCTGGACAGAAGTGGCTGGACAGAAGTGGCCGGACAGAAGTGGCCGGACAGAAGTGTCTGGACAGAAGTGGCTGGACAGAAGTGTCTGGACAGAAGTGGCCAGACAGAAGTGGCCGGACAGAAGTGTCCGGACAGAAGTGGCTGGACAGAAGTGGCTGGACAGAAGTGGCCGGACAGAAGTGTCTGGACAGAAGTGGCCGGACAGAAGTGTCTGGACAGAAGTGGCTGGACAGAAGTGGCTGGACAGAAGTGTCTGGACAAAAGTGGCTGGACAGAAGTGTCTGGACAGAAGTGGCTGGACAGAAGTGGCTGGACTGGCTGCAATATAGACCCTCACCCGCTCTCAATCTCTGTAGTCGTTCTGTGGGGGAATGGCGGTTCCGTCCCAGCTGCATGGGTTCCTCTCCTGGGAAGGTGGGAATGGCTGGGCTGGGAACTACTCTAGCAGCAGGAAGCGGAGGAGAGAGGATTGTTCTTACAGGAGGCAGTAATGAGTGCCGAGGAGTGGCCAAAGGTGGTGGATGACCAGTTCTTTCTCTATGGCATTCTCAGAAGCAATTGTCCAACCTGGTGGCCAGGGAGATCAGGGAATCCAAGCTGTCAGTGTCGTCTCTTGCCACCAACTCGTCTTTCACCAGGTCGCTGAGACCATTCCAAAATACCCCTTTGAGTGGCTCATCATTCCACCCCGAGTCGGCTGCTAATGTCTGGAACTCCACGGAGTATTCGGCAACACTGCGGGAGCCCTGACGGAGAATGAGTAGATGTTTGGTGGCGTCTTTACCACTGACAGTGTGGTCAAAGATATTTCTCATTTTGTGTTAGAGGTGGCAAAAGAAGAGCAGATATCCAGTTGGTTGCCCCAAACTGCTGCGGCACACACTAAGGCACTTCCCCGCAACAACCCCATGATAAAGCAATCATTGACTTATCCGTGGAGTACGTGGATGACTGTTGTTCAAACACCAGGGAACACTGAAGGAAGAAGGCCCAGCACTTCCCCAAACCCCAGCGTAGTGATCCAGTTCAGGTACGTGAGGCTCTCTTGGTGGGGGTGTTGCTGACTCATAGGGGGTTGCCCCTACAGGCTGTCTCAGATGGTTAGACAGGGTTCCAGGAGTGGATGGGGTAAAGTGAGTGGATACCCGGTCCACCTGGTCATTGATCTGTGTGACATTGAGCAGACAGGGAATGGGTGTTCTCCTTGACCTCCCGGCGGAGTTGGTTGTGCCATCTCAGGAAGGAACCCTGGCTGGCAAGGGCTTGTTGAAGGATATTCATGTCCGCTAGGTCCATGGTGGCCAGATCGTTCTGTTGCAATGAATGAGGTGAACCCAAATGCAGGACACAGGCACAGAGATTGAGTTAGGATGCAGACGAGGGTGTGAGCATTGAACGGCAAACAGCAGGCTGTGCAGAAAAGCAGGAGGCAGGCAGAACTTACCTTGACACGGAGTGTAGAAAGGTAAGCGGCAAACAAACCTATTCTTAGCACGGAGAGACAGTTACACAGGTAAACCTCAGTGCTGAAGTAAAACTTAGAAAACACGATCCTAAGCAGCCAAGAAACATTAATTACCACATTGGCAAAACCAATGATCTGGCAACTATTGGGTGCAAAGCCAGGGTTCTCATGCTGCACATCTTGATGAAAACCTGTTTGTCAGGTTGGAGGCCGGTGACTAGTGGTGTGCCTCAGGGATCTGTACTGGGTCCAATGTTGTTTGTCATTTTCATTAATGATCTGGATGATGAGGTGGTAAATTGGATTAGTAAGTATGCAGATGATACTAAGGTAGGTGGTGCTGTGGATAATGAAGTAGGTTTTCAAAGCTTGCAGAGAGATTTAGGCCAGTTAGAAGAGTGGGCTGAATGATGGCAGGATAGATTAGAGGGCTCAGCTAGGGAGACTATTTGGGTGGAATTGAGGAATGGGAAAGGTGTAGTAACACTTATAGGGGTGTATTATAGACCACCTAATGGGGAGCGAGAATTGGAGGAGCAAATTTGCAAGGAGATAGCAGATATGTGTAGTAAGCACAGAGATGTGATTGTGGGAGATTTTAATTTTCCACACATAGAATGGAAGCCCATTCTGTAAAAGGGATGGATGGTTTGGAGTTTGTAAAATGTGTGCAGGACAGTTTTTTGCAGCAATACATAGAGGTACCGACTAGAGAAGGGGCAGTGTTGGATCTTCTGTTAGGGAATGAGATAGGTCAGGTGACGGAGGTATGTGTTCAGGAGCACTTCGGGTCCAGTGATCACAATGCCATTAGTTTCAATATATTTATGGAGATGGATAGGATTGGACCCAGGGTTGAGATTTTTGATTGGAGAAAGGCTAACTTTGAGGAGAGGTGAAAGGATTTAGAAGGAGTTGATTGGGACAATTTGTTTTATGGGAAGGATGTAATAGAGAAATGGAGGTCATTTAAAGATGAAATTTTGAGGGTACAGAACCTTTATGTTCCTGTTAGGTTGACTGGAAAGGTTAAAAGTTTGAGAGAGCCATGGTTTTCGAGGGATATTGGAAACTTGGTTAGGAAAAAGAGAGATATCTACAAAGAATATAGGCAGCATGGAGTAAATGAGGTGCTCGAGGAATATAAAGAATGTAAGAAGAATCTTAAGAAAGAAATTAGAAAAGCTAAAAGAAGATACAAGGTTGCTTTGGCAAGTAAGGTGAAAATAAACCGAAGGGTTTCTACAGTTATATTAATAGGAAAAGGATAGTGAGGGATAAAATTGGTCCCTTAGAGAATCAGAGTGGACAGCTATGTGTGAAGCCAAAAGAGATGGGGGAGATTTTGAATGAATTCCTTTCTTCAGTATTCACTAAGGAGAAGGACATTGAATTGTGTAAGGTAAGGGAAACTAGTAGGGAAGTTATGGAAACTATAACAATTAAAGAAGAGGAAGTACTGGAGCTTTTAAGGAATATAAAAGTGGATAAATCTCCCAGTCCTGACAGGATTTTCCCTAGGACTTTGAGGGAAGTTGGTGTAGAAATAGCAGGGGCTCTGACAGAAATATTTCAAATGTCATTAGAAACGGGGATGGTGCCGGAGGATTGGTTCATTGCTCATCTGGTTCCATTGTTTAAAAAGGGTTCTAAGAATACACCTAGTAATTATAGGCCTGTCAGTTTGATGTTAGTGGTGGGTAAATTAATGGAAAGTATTCTTAGAGATGGTATACATAATTATCTGGATAGACGGGGTCTGATTAGGAACAGCCAACATGGATTTGTGCGTGGAAGGTCATGTTTGACAAATCTTATTGAATTTTTTGAAGAGGCTACTAGGACAGTTGATGAGGGTAAAGCAATGGATGTTGTCTATATGGACTTCAGTAAGGCTTTTGACAAGGTTCCGCACAGAAGGTTAGTTAGGAAAGTTCAATCGGTAGGTATTAATATTGAAGTAGTAAAATGGATTCAACAGTGGCTGGATGGGAGATGCCAGAGAGTAGTGGTGGATAATTGTTTGTCAGGTTGGAGGCCGGTGACTAGTGGTGTGCCTCAGGAATCTGTACTGGGTCCAATGTTGTTTGTCATATACATTAATGATCTGGATGATGGGGTGATAAATTGGATTAGTAAGTATGCAGATGATACTAAGGTAGGTAGCATTGTGGATAATGAAGTAGGTTTTCAAAGAGAGGTTTAGGCCAGTTAGAAGAGTGGGCTGAAAGATGGCAGATGCAGTTTAATGCTGATAAGTGTGAGGTGCTACATTTTGGTAGGAATAATCCAAATAGGACATATATGGTAAATGGTATGGCATTGAAGAATGCAGTAGAACAGAGTGATTTAGGAATAATGGTGTATAGTTCCCGGAAGGTGGAATCTCATGTGGATAGGGTGGTGAAGAAAGCTTTTGGTATGCTGGCCTTAATAAATCAGAGCATTGAGTATAGGAGTTGGGATGTAATGTTAAAATTGTACAAGACATTGATAAGGCCAAATTTGGAGTATTGTGTACAGTTCTGGTCATCAAATTATAGGTAAGTTTTCAACAAAATAGAGAGAGTACAGAGGAGATTTACTAGAATGTTACCTGGGTTTCAGCACTTAAGTTACAGAGAAAGGTTGAACAAGTTAGGTCTTTATTCTTTGGAGCGTAGAAGGTTGAGGGGGGACTTGACAGAGGTATTTAAAATTATGAGGGGGATAGATAGAGTTGACGTGGATAGGCTTTTTCCATTGAGAGTAAGGGAGATTCAAACAACAGGACATGAGTTGAGAGTTAGGGGGCAAAAGTTTAAGGAAAGCACAAGGGGGAATTTCTTTACTCAGAGAGTGGTAGCTTTGTGGAACGAGCTTCCAGTAGAAGCAGTAGAGGCAGGTTCAGTATTGTCATTGAAAGTAAAATTGGATAGGTATATGGACAGGAAAGGAATGGAGGGTTATGGGCTGAGTGCGGGTCAGTGGGACTAGGTGAGAGTAAGCGTCGGTATGGACTAGAAGGGCTGAGATGGCCTGTTTCCGTGCTGTAATTGTTTTATGGTTATATGGTTTACCCAGTTTTGATAACCTCTGTAGTCACTCGCCAGGACTGTTTGTCCAGGAGTGAAACACTGAGACTCTTTGAGGAGTCTTTAGTTTGCTTCAGCTGCTTGTCCTGCATCCTCCTCCTGAGACTGGGTTTGAGGAGATCCGAGCATGAATTCGAGGGATGACCCTGGAACAGCAGGGCCAGTGAGTTGCTGGTTGTGGATTGTGTTATATTACAAAATGCAAGGAGGAAATTGGTAAGGTTCTGTTGTGTGGTGTGTTCCGTACAAACCTTTCCTTTCCACCAAGCCATTTGTAGCTGGGTGGTTCTGTGCAGATGTAAAATGTCTTATTCCATTCATTTTTAGGGATTTCCCCACAAACTGTGGTCCACTGTCACTGACTAAGTGTCCCGGAACACCAGTCCTTGTGGAGAGACTTCTCAATAGACCAACAGTGGGCGAAGCTGTAGTGGAGATGACTGGGAACACTCCAGGCCAATTTGTAGCTGCATCCACTACGACCAAGAAATCTGTGCCCATGAATGGTCTGGTAAGATCCACATGAATCCTCTGCCAGGGCGATGCAGGGATGGCAGTGCTGCTCTTGGCATCTTCTGGACATGTTGGCATCCCATACAGTGCATAGAAAGCTGGTCAATCGGCTGATCTGTCCCAGGCCACCAGACTAAGCATCAAGCCAATACTTTCATTTTCACCACAGCTGGATGACAGGCAGGTAGTTCCTCCAACACTTCAGCTCTCACCTTGGATGGTACAACAACTCTCCATCCCTACATGAGGCAAACCCTGACAAGGGCAAGTTCATGCCGGCACTGGTAAAAATGGGGGTAGTAGATTGCTGCTGCACATTCCAGACATTCTGGGTGACCATGTAAACCTGAGACAGTGTGGGGTCATTTCTAGTTTCACTTTGGGTCATCTCTGTTGTAATAGGGAGACGTTTGATTTGCTTTAGGGAGAGTATGTCAAGAGGAGTGGATTTCTCAGTAAATTTTTCCAATACTTCCTTATCCAAGGGTAAACGGGACAATCCATCAGCATTTCCATGACTAGTCATCCTCTTGAATTCAGTCTTGTAATCGTGTCCTCCAAGAAACTGAGCCCATCTCTGTTGCTGCTGTTAGTGAAACACCCTTCCGTGGATTGAAAATGGACACCGGTGGTTGATGATCAGTAACGAGGGTAAATTCTCTCCTGTACAAGTACTAGTTGAAATGTTTTACGCCCCAAACCAGACTCAAGGCCTCTCTGTCAATCTGTGTGTAATTTTCCTGTGCAGTGGTAAAGGAACATATGCAAAGGCTATTTGTCATTCCTGTCCACCGCTCGTAACATGTGATATGACTCTACCTATAGATCAGACAAGGTGCTACAGGTAAGCTTCACTGACGATGTGGATTATAATGTGTTAGTACAGTGTCTGATCTCACCATTTCCTTTACCTTTTTGAAAGCCATCTCACACGGCCTTGTCCATTGCCATTTCTTCCTGATCTGCTGTGATGAGTTCACTGGGTGGAGCACAGTAACCAGATTTGGCAGAAACCTGTTACAGTAATTGACAAATCCTAAAAAGGACTGCAACTGTGATATATCCTCTGGCCTTGGGGCATCCATCACTGCTTGAATTTTCTCAGCACACTTGTGTAATCCTTCTGCATCAATCGTGTGATAGAAAAGGCGTGTCAGAAAGGTAATTCATGATAATCGTTGGGGATTTTAATGTGAAAGTGGATTGGGAAAACTAGGCCAGTACTGGACATCAAGAGAGAATTTGTAGAGTGTCTAAGGGGTGGCTTTTTAGAACAGCTTGTTGTTCAGCCCACTAGGGGATTTGCTGTGCTGAATTGGGAGTTATGCAATGATCCAAAGAACCATAGAATCATAGAACATTACAGCACAGAAACAGGCCTTTTGGCCCTTCTTGACTGGACCGAACCATTTTTCTGCCTAGTCCCACTGATCTGCACCTGGGCCATATCCCTCCAAACCCCTCTCATCCATATACCTGTCCAAGTTTTTCTTAAATGTTAGAAGTGAGCCCGCATTCACCACTTCATCTGGCAGCTCATTCCATACTCCCACCACTCTGTGTGAAGAAGCCCCCCCCCCCAATGTTCCCTTTAAACTTTCCCCCTTTACCCTTAACCCATGACCTCTGGTTTTTTTTTTCTCCCCGAGCCTCAGTGGAAAAAGCCTGCTTGCATTCACTCTATCTATACCCATCTTAATTTTATACACCTCTATCAAATCACCCCTCATTCTCCTACGCTCCAGGGAATAAAGTCCTAACCTTTTCAACCTTTCTCTGTCACCCAGTTTCTCAAGTCCCGGCATCACTTCTCTGCACTCTTTCAACCTTATTAATATCCTTCCTGTAATTAGGTGACCAAAACTGCAAACAATACTCCAAATTCAGTCTCACCAATGTCTTATACAACCTCACCATTACATTTTAAATCTTATACTCAATACTTTGATTTATAAAGGCCAGTGTACCAAAAGCTCTCTTTACAACCCTATCTACTTGTGATGCCACTTTTAGGGAATTATGTATCTGTACTCCCAGATCCCTCTGTTCTACTGCACTCTTCAGTGTCCTACCATTTACCTTGCATGTTCTACCTTGGTTTGACCTTCCAAAATGCAATACCTCACACTCACCGCATTGCAATACCTCACACATACCGCATTAAACTCCATTTACCATTTTTCAGCCCATTCCTCCAACTGGTCCAAATCCCTCTGCAAGCTTTGAAAACTTTCCTCACTGCCCACTACACCTCCAATCTTTGTATCATCAGCCAATTTGCTGATCCAATTTGAAACATTATCATCATTGATATAGATGACCAATAACAATGGACTCAGCACTGATCCCTGTGGCACACCACTAGTCACAGGCCTCCACTCAGAGTAGCAATCCTCCACTACCACTCTCTGACTTCTCCCATTGAGCCGATGTCTAATCCAATTTACTACCTCTCCATGTATACCTAGCGACTGAATCTTCCTAACTAACCTCCCATGCGGGACTTTGTCAAAGGCCTTACTGAAGTCCATATATACAACATCCACTGCCTTCCCTTCATCTACTTTTCTGGCAACTTCCTCGAAAAATTTAATAGATTGTTTAAACATGACCTACCACGCACAAAGCCATGTTGACTTTTTCTAATAAGCCCCTGTCTATCCAAATACTTGTAGATCCCATCTTTTAGTATTCCTTCCAATAACTTACCTACTACCGATGTCTTACCAGCCTATAACTTACCAGCCTAAACTTACCAGCCTATAATTTCCCAGCTTACTTTTTGAGCCTTTTTTAAACAATGGAACTACATGAGCTATCCTCCAATCCTCTGGCACCTGACCCGTGGATATCGACATTTTAAATATTTCTGCCAGGGCCCCTGCAATTTCAACACTAGTCTCCCTCAAGGTCCGAGGGAATACCCTGTCCAGTCCTGGGGATTTATCTACTCTGATTTGCCTCAAGGCAGCAAGCACCTCCTCCTCTTTAATCTGTATAAGTTCCATGACCTCCCTACTTGTTTGCCTTGTTTCCATAGACTCCATTCCAGTTTCCTTAGTAAATACAGATGCAAAGAAAACATTTAATATCTCTTCCATTTCTTTTGGTTCCATACATAGCCGACAGCTCTGATCTTCAAGAGGACCAATTTTATCCCTTACTATCCTTTTGCTCTTAACATACCTGTAGAAGCTCTTAGGATTATCCTTCACCCTGACTGCCAAAGCAACCTCATGTCTTCTTTTAGCCCTCCTGATTTCTTTCTTAGTTTTTTTTTATTCTTTTTATACTCCTCGAGCATCTTACTTCCTCCCTGTTGACTCTACATGTTATACATACCTCTCTTCTTCTTTATCAGAGTTCCAATATCCTTCGAGAACCAAGGTTCCTTATTCTTATTCACTTTGCCTTTAATCCTGACAGGAACATACAAACTCTGCACTCTCAAAATTTCTCCTTTGAAGGCCTCCCCCTTACCAATCACATCCTTGCTTTTTAGATCCTTTCTCATTTCTTCAAATTTGGCCTTTTTCCAGTTTAGAACCTCAACCCGAGGACCATATCTGTCTTTATCCATGATCAAGTTGAAACTAATGGTGTTATTATCACTGGAACTAAAGTGTTCCCCGACACACACTTCCATCACCTGCCCTAACTCATCTCTTAATAGGAGATCTAAGATTGCATCCTCCCTAGTTGGTACATTTATATATTGATTTAGAAAACTTTCCTGAACACATTTCACAAACTCTAACCCATCTAGACCTTTAACAGTATGGGAGTCCCAATCAATGTGTGGAAAATTAAAATCCCCTACTATCACAACTTTCTGTCTCCTGCAGTTGTCTGTTATCTCTCTGCAGATTTGCTCCTCCAATTCTCGATGACTATTGGGTGGTCTATAATACAACCCCATTCATGTGGTCATACCTTTCCTGTTTCTCAGCTCCACCCATATGGCCTCAGCAGACAAGCCCTCTAATCTGTCCTGCCGAAGCACTGCTGTAATATTTTCCCTGACTAGCAAAGCCACCCCTCCCCCACCCTTCATCCCTCTGCCTCTGTGACGTCTGAAACATCTGAATCCTGGAACATTGAGCTGCCAGTCCCGACCCTCCTGTAGCCAAGTTTCAGTAATGGCTACAATGTCGTAATTCCACGTGTCAATCCATACCCTCAGCTCTTCTGCCTTCCCCACAATACTCCTCGCATTGAAATAGACACACCTCAGAAGATTATTACCACCACACACACCCACAAAGGTGATAAGAGAGCTTAAAGTTAAATAACCCTTAGAGAACTGTCATCACAATATGACCGAGTTGACACTGAAATTTGAGAAGGAAAAAATAAAATCCAATGTGTCGGTATTTCAGCAGAATAAAGGAAATTACAATGGAACTGGCTGAAGTTGACAGGAAAGGGACATTTGCAGGAAGGACAGCAGAGCAGAAATGGCTGGATTTTCTGTGAAAAATGAGGGAAGTGCAAGACTGATATATTCAAAATAAGAAGAAATTTTAAAAAGGAAGAAGGACACTACCGTGGCTGACAAGTGAAGTCAGAGCCAAAGTAAAAGCAAAAGAGAGGGCATACAAGGAATCCAGAGTTAGTGGGAAGACAGAGGATTGGGAAGCTTTTAGAAACTTGCTGAATGAAACTAAGAATGTCATTAGGAAGGAAAAGATGAATTTTGAAAGGAAGCTGGAGACTAATATCAAAGAAGATACTAAAAGCCTTTTTTTAAGTATAGGAAGATAGGAGATTTGAGGGTAGATATAGGACCAATACAAAATGACGCTGGAGATATTATAATGAGAGATGCAGAGATGGCAGAGGAACTGAATGTGTATTTTGCATCAGTCTTCACAGTAAAAGACGTCTACAGTATACCAGACATTCCAGAGTGTCAGGGAAGTGAAGTTTGTGCAGTGAAAATTACAACTGAGAAGGTGCTCAGGAAGCTTAATGGTCTGAGGGTGGATAAATCTCCCGGGCCAAATGGAAAGCACCCTCGGGTTCTGAAGGAAGTAGCTAGCGAGATTGTGGAGGCATTAATGATGATCTTTCAAGAATCGATAGATTCTGAAATTCTACCAGATGACTGGAAAATTGCAATGTTACTCCGCTATTTAAAAAGGGTGGGAGGCAGCAGAAAGGAAACTATAGACCTGTTAGCCTGACATCAGTGGTTGCGAATTTGTTGAAATTGATTTTTAGGGATGAGATTAAGGGGTGAACTGCTCGTAGGGTCAGTGGCCATCTAGCAAACACATGCCGTGAAGCGCGGAAAGGGCATCCCTTGCATTGAAGCATGGTCTGCCCATTCACTGCAACAGAACTTCCCCTAGCCGTCTTGTACCCCACCATGCTGCTGGATCCAGGAGATGTTGTCGAGAGGGTGGGTTTAGACCTGTGCAACCCCCCACTCACCTAAATTGCATTCACTCATAAGCTGTTCCTTTCTGAGGAGTGGGGTCACCCCACTAAGTGACTGAAAGGAAACATTATCATCCTCTGGGATAGATCGCCAGAAGAAGGGGCACCTGAAGGCACATGACAAGATAGCCCAAAGCCAGCATGGTTTCCTGAAAGGAAAATCCTGCCTGACTAACCGACTGCAACTTTTTAAGGAAATTACAAGCAGGGTAGACAAAAGAGATGTAGTAGATGTGGTGTACTTGGATTTTCAGAAGGCTTTTGACAAGGTGCCACACATGAGGCTGCTTAGCAAGATAAGAACCCATGGAATTACAGGGAAGTTATTAGCATGGGTGGAGCATTGGCTGGTCAGCAGAAAACAGAGAGTGGGAACAAAGAGATCCTATTCTGGCTGGATGCTGATTACCAGAGGAATTCCACAGGGTCGGTGTTGGGACCGCTGTTTTTTACGATGTATGTCAATGATTTGGACTATGGCATTAATGGATTTGGGGCTAAATTTCCCAATGATACAAAGATAGGTGGAGGAGCGGGTAGTGTTGAGGAAACAGAGAACCTGCAAAGAGATTTAGATAGTTTAGAGGAATGGGCAAAGAAGTGGCAAATGAAATACAATGTTGGATAGTGTATGGTCATGCATTTTGGTGGAAGAAATAAATGAGCAGACTATTATTTAGATTGGGAGAGAATTTAAAATGTTGAGATGCAAAGGGACTTGGGAGTCCTTGTGCAAGATACCGTAAAGGTTAACCTCCAGTTTGTGTCAGTTGTGAAGAAGGCAAATGCAATGTTGACATTGCATTTGAGGTAGAGGTATAGAAGACAAGAGCAGGGATGTGATATTGAGGCTGTATAAGGCACTCATGAGACCACATGGAGTATTGTGTGCAGTTTTGGGTTCCTTGTGTTAGAAGTGACATACTGACATTGGAGAGCGTTCAGAGAAGATTCACGGGAATGGTTCCAGGAAAGAAATGGTTATCATATGAGGAACATCTGGCAGCTCTTGAACTGTATTCCCTCTGTTGTGTTCTTTATATTTATATGTATCATGGGTTACTAATAAAGAATAATCTTCTGGAAGAAATAGAACTTTTATTTAACAACAACCACAATGTTTTTACAATACGATGTTTCTTGATCTTTCTATCATCCCTGCGCATGCTCAGAACTCTCTCCAATCACGTTCTTACACATCATATCACCACATCTTCCTTTCCTTAAAAAGAAAATCAATTAGCAACATTGACCAGAGCAAATGCATAATTTAACATGTCTCTATCAGTCTCTCTGGGGGGTTATGAACAGGAGTAGACTTTCTCAGTGGTTCACACAGTTCTTGTGTTTCGTTGTTTTTCCATGTTTTGTCTTGGTCTGCATCAGTTAACTGAAACTCTGAAGTTGTCTCTTTCTTGAGGTCATTGCAATTTCTTCTTAACACTGTTCCTTCTGTTTGGGCCATCTATGATCTGGGTTGTACTTCTTCAAGTACTGTAGCTTTCTGTGTCCATGTGTTCATTTTGTCTTGTATCCTTACTTCATCTCCTTTGTGCAGTTCGGTTAATGGACGAGAACATCTGTCAAAGTATATTTTCTGCTTTGCTTTGTGTTCCTCTTTCCATCTTTTCACGTTTACCTCCCTCTGTTCTCAGAAGGCTCTCATCTATTGGCAGATTGGTTCTCAAATGGTGTCCCATTGAGAGCTGAGCAGGTGAAAATTCACATTCAAGTGAAGTACTGCGATAGTCTAACAAATCTTCATAAAAATCACTTCCACTGTCTTTGGCTTTGTGCATCAGTTTCTTGACAATTCCTACCAACTTCTCAACCAATCCATTGGACTGAGGGAAAAATGGACTAGATGTTGTATGAACAAAGACCCATTGATGAGCAAAATGTCTCATGCATTCACCATTGAATTATGGATCATTGTCTGTGAAAACTTAATCAGGTACACCATGTCTGGAAAAAGCTGATTTCATGTATATAATTACATTCTCTGCGGTTGTTTTGCTCAGACCACACACTTCAGGATACAATGAGTAGTAATCTGTTATTAATAGATAATCTTTGTTGTCAGTTACAAACAGATCAACACCTACCTTCTGATAAGGTCTCTGAGGACTAGGATGTAGATGCAGTGGCTCCTTAGGGTTGCTAGGTTGGTATTTAAAGCATATTCGACAAGAAGACACCAATTCTGCAATTTCTTGATTCATCCTGGTCCAAAACATCACTTCCTGTGCCCTTCTCTTACATTTTTTAATACCTAGGTGGCCTTCATGAATTTTCCCAAGCATTTCTTTTCAGAGACTTTTAGGAATCACAATTCTGCTACCTTTGTACAATATCCCATCCACAACAGAAAGTTCTGATCTGTGGTTCCAATATTCTTGTACCTCTGAGGTACAGTCATGCCTATTATCTGGCCATTCATCCATCACCACTTGTATTACCTGACTGAGAATTTTGTCCTTCTCTGTCTCAAGACGCAGCAGTTCCAACTTCTCAGGAGCAACAGGTACAGTCTATGTTCATATCAACAAATGCCTGAACATCAACAGTGTCCCTGTGACTGTCTTTTGTTGTTGGATCCACAGCTCTGGAAAGTGTATCAGCCGTGTACATGAATCTTCCAGGTGTGTATGACACATTCAATGCATATCTTTGCAACTTGATCATCATTCTCAAAATTCACAAAGGACAGTCACTTAAAGGTTTGTGAAACAATGCAATCAGAGGCTTATGATCAGTTTCAACATCAATAGATTGCTTGACACAAACTGATGAAAACTCTCGCAAGCAAACATAATGCTGAGCAATTCTTTTTCAATTTGAGCATACCTTGTTTCTGGATCAGATAATGAACAAGATGCATATGCCACTGGTAGCCAATCCTTATCATGTTTCTGGAGCAATACTGCCCCTAAGCCTGTTTGAGATGCATCACATGAGATTTTGATGGGTCTTTCAGCATCACAGAAATTAAACACAGGTTCTTTGGTGAGCACTTTCTTGAGATTTTGCCATGCCTTCTCCTGTTCATGATTCCAGCTCCATTTGCTTTTCTTTTCTGTTAGCTGCCTCAACGGAGCAAGCTGTTCCGAAAGATTGGGTATGAATTTTCCCATGTAGTTGACCATTCCCA
Source organism: Hypanus sabinus (assembly GCF_030144855.1). Lineage (NCBI taxonomy): Eukaryota > Metazoa > Chordata > Chondrichthyes > Myliobatiformes > Dasyatidae > Hypanus > Hypanus sabinus. The sequence continues at coordinate 60,043 of NW_026779048.1, read as the reverse complement.
TGAACTTTTGAACATTCTTTTTACATTGCAGTCTTGGCATGTTCTCAATAGCAGAAACCTTCAATGGATCAGGACGCACACCCTCATTGCTGATGATATCACCCACAAAGGTAAGTTCAGTCACTCCAAGCTGATATTTGTCTTTATTCAACTTCAGGTTTGTCTTGTATGTTACCTCAAAGACTTATCTGAGTCTGGACTCATGTACTCAGTGGAGAAGGGGGATATGGTATGGGCGGAGAAGACAAAACACGCTTCAGTGCTTCCATTAGTGAGGGAATGGCCTCGGTTGAAGTTGAGAAACAAGTTTTATACCAGGTTAAATTGCCCCCCCCACCCCGGACCACCTCGGTGACGGCAGTTGGTCCTACCTGAGAAGTATTGGAAGATTGCGTTGAGGTCACTGCATGATGGTTCCGGACATTTTGGGGTGGTGGAGACCTATGGATTGCTCAGAGACCAGTTTTACTGGCCCCGAATGAAGTCAGAGGTTGAAGAATACTGCAAGTCGTGCATTCGATGCATACGGCGGAGGACACTGCCTATGTGGGCAGCTCCCTTGCCCCACCTGCAGAATGCAGGAGCCCTGGACCTGGTGTGTATGGATTTCCTGTCCATAGAACCCGATGCCAGCAACACGACGAATGTATTAGTCATCACGGACCACTACGGCAGATATGCTCAGGCTCTTCCTACCAAGGACCAGAGGGGGTCAGCAGTGGCAAAAGTGTTTTGGAAGAAGTATTTTGTGCACTATGGCCTTTCCCGGACATAGCGACCAGGAACAGGACTTTGATAGTAAGCGCATCTATGAGTTACTGGGCATGCTGGGAGTTGAGAAATTGAGGACCACGCCCTGTCATCCGCAGGGCAATCCCCAGCCAGAGAGGTTTAAATGGAACTTGCTAGACATGCTCGGGACCCTGGAGATCAGCAAAAAGAGCAGATGGAGTCAACATATTGGACATCTGGTTCACAGTTACAACTGTACATGCAATGAAGCTACTGGATACTCGCCCTATTATCTGATGTTTGGGCGCGAGGCAAGGTTGCCCGTTGACCTCTGTTTCAGGACTGACGAGGGTGACGTATTGCCGAAGCCTTATCTGAAGTATGTGTCTGATATGAGCAGAGAGCTGGAAAGGGCTTACAAATTAGCTGGGGTGGTGGCCACCAAGCAGAATCGGGGAAATAAGAGGAGGTATGACCAGAAAGTGTAGTTCTCCCAACTCCTGCCGGGAGACCAAGTCCTCATAAGGAATTTGGAGCTACCTGGAAAACACAAGTTGGCTGACCACTGGGCAGCCACACCCTTTGTGGTGGAAAGTCAGAGGCCAAACCTACTGGTTTTCCAGGTGAGGCCAGAGTTGGGGAAGGGGCCTGTCAAGATTCTCCATCAGAAATCCCTGTTGCCCTGGTACACGAGGTAGACATAGAGCCCGACTTGGAGCCTGCACCTAGTACAAAGACTTTGTGGAAGTGAGCGGCGACAGAAGAACCCACTGTGAATGAGACTGGGCTGGGCCCAGCCCGGAAAGGGACACTGATTCGGAGGATTTGGATTCGGATGTGTGGTACCTGCTGCTGTTCACTAACTTCCCCGTGAAGAGACTCGAGGCCCTTCTCCCACTGTGTCAGGGGAGGCAAGGGGGGCTATTGGTAGGCAACAGGGAGTACAGCAACACTCTGGGGGAGAGGAATTGGGGCCTAAACCCGAGACTGGGGGCTCCAAGCTGCAGAGGGGTTTCAGTAACCGATTGCAGGAGGTTCTGCCAGGTAGCCCCACAGTGTCCCCCGTAGTGTCAGAGGTGGAAGAGTTCGAAGAGGGGATACACAGGTCTCAGAGAAATAGGAACCCCCCCTAGATAGGTTGGCCTATGTAGCACCTGGGGAACAGGGTGTGAACTCCACTGTTTTGGGAAACTATGTCACTGCTTTCTGCACTTGGGTTGGGCTTTGTGTTCTGCAGGAAGCGTTGGCGAATTATCTGAAATTCATAAGGGCATGACTAAATTTGGTGGGGGGAGAATGTAGGGTTCTTAGCAGTATTAACTGTAATGTTAACTGCTAATAAAATGGCTTTGTATGGCAGCTGCTGAGATAATAGGTTTGCTGCAGCAGCATGTTTGGGTTATGATTAGTAATAACGGGACTTTTAGCCAATGGGAGAGATGTTATTCTTTCTTGTCTGTCTAAAGCTGTTAGTTTGCGCAGGTTTTGGGGATCTTCCGTGGGAGAAGCCAAGAGGAAGGACGTGCGGGAAGCGCTCTGGTCAGCCGCTGTGGTCGGTCCCGAACCGAGGGTCAAGGAGTTCGGAGGAGATCGAATGGTGGAGAGAATATTCTGCTTCTTAAGCTCCAATGATTTTGTGCACGATCTGATAAACTCTGACAAGTTTGGCACCTATTCCTTTACTTTATTATTTGTACCTCTATTAATTACATAGTCAGAGTAAGATTTATAAAGTGTAATCAGTTAACCGTACATTGTGTGCTGTCTGATATTTTATGTGTGAGCTTGTACCGGGGTACATTACACAGCATCTATGCAAACAGGAGACATGGTTTAGCGGGCGGACGGGGTTTCCCCTAGACAAACATGAGCCGATAGCCATAATTGTTACACATACGGCTACTGGGCCTGCAAAATCCAACAAATGCACTTTTGTCAGCAGCCCCTCCAGCAACTGAAAGTCCTCTTCATATTTCGCATCCCATCTTGCTTTAAATGGCTCCAAAGGGCTAAGGTAATCTTTACCATCTTTTACTTTCTCTCTTCCCCAAAGGAGGGTAACCGCACAGAAGCTGATTCAAAGGGTGACTTACTTTAGAGTGGCCCTTCATGATCCTCCGGTAACAACCACAGAGTCCAAGGAATGAGGGTAGGGTGCTCACAGTCTCGGGCCTTGGCCATGTGATCACCGCCTCTAGCTTAGACAGATCCAACCCATGAGACTATGTTCCTGGCATAGTTGACAGACGTCTTGCAGAACTGGCACTTGTCCAGGGACAGTTTTAACCCTTCAGCTCTCAAGTAGCCTAACACCTTCAGTAGTCTTGCCCTGTGCTCTTCCAGGGTGGGCCCGAACACTATGAGATCATCCAGGTACACCAGCACCTCATGCAAGCTCATATTCCCAACAGTTTCTCCATCTCACACTGGCTCTGATATACCCTGGGGCATCCTTTCAAACTGAAAGAATCCAATGGACATAGTGCCACCTTCTCCTTGTCAGCCTCACTCGTGGGTATCAGATAATACCCACTCCCTAGGTCCAGCACACTGAACCACTCCACTCCACACAGGCAGGCCAGCGCATCCTCGATCCGCGGAACAGTATACTGGGCGGAGACTGTACACCTGTTCAGAGTCCGATAGTCCACACACACCCGTACCCTCCCATTATTCTTCCTCACCACCACTATTGGAGACGCATAGGGGTTTCTGGACTCAGTGATAGTTCCAACTTCCTTCAGCTTCCGCAGATGCTGTCGAATGTCCTCCACCTTGGCGGGAGCCAGTCACCGAGACCTTTCTCTGAACGAGGGTCCTCTGTCACTCAGATGGTGTGGTGCATAGTCTTGGAACAACCCACATCAAACTCATCGGTGGTAAAGGCAGCTTGGAGCTTCAACATCTTCTCTGACAATCTCCAGGTAATGGGGAGTCACTAAAGTTGAGTGATGTCAACTTTCCCTTTCCAGGACAGGTTTTCTCTCCTGCTTGTCTCACGGGAAAACTAGACAATACAGTCACCGGGAAAAGGTGTGACATCCCCGCCTGAGAGTGACCTCCCTCGAGGTGTTCCTGGCAATCACTCTGATCCTGTCATCTGTACAACCGACGGCTTCTGCAGTTCGGGCCTGATCAGTGCCCAGCAGGTGAGCACGACTCCTCTTTGTGGTCTTCCAGAGTATCCACCAAGAGGGCCTCGTCATCAGGCACTCTGGGAGATTTGGGCTTTCCCGTCACTCTAGCTACTTCCCAGGCTGTAACACAACTGGTTTGGACTGGGTCTACCACACAGTCCCTCGTTTGTACTCATCATCCAGCCCAGTGTGGCCACACACTTCCTCAGAAGCAGCCTGGAACACAGGGTTAATGGGCAATGCTTTCAGAAAGCTCTCTCCAACATTCTCCTTCCAAGCTCCCACTAGCATCCTCACAGTAGGGGTATTTGTTCCCACAAGAATTGAAGCTTCATCCCTCTTGACCAGGTCCGGACAAACCATCACTAAAGTATCAAAGACCTCAGCTACTCCCACATCTGCCTCCAAAAACTCCAGCTTCAATAACAAGTGATCATCGTACAGGTCGTCATCCGTACTAAGACCCCAGATCTCTAGCACACTGAGTGGCGTCAATCGTAAATGCGTCAAATACCCATTGTAAAATGAATGATACAGCAAAGTGACCCGAGAGCTGGTGTTTAGTATGGCTGTAGCATAAATACCCTCGATCTGTAGCGACACACTGGCGCTTGGCCCCACTATACCCTCAGGAATAGGGTTTTTTTCGCTCTAGTGTTTTCTTTGGTACATCAATTAGAATGCGTTCCCCTCGAAATGCCAGGCTGTTCCCTCACTGCGTCTCTCTGAAGTTTCCCTACTTCCTTTTCTGCTTAAGTACCCGTTGGCTCACTTTCCAAAGGTTTTCCCATCCTTCACACTCTCGCCTGAAGTGTCCCTCCTCACTACAGTTGTAACAGATGTAACACTCGCTTCGCCAAGTGGCTTAATCCAGGGGGTGATAACCCCCTGCCCAGCCAAACTTAAGAAATCTCATTTGGGCGGATGCTACGCGATGTGTTCCCTGTTACAAATCAGTACCATGAAATAAAAAACAGTACACAATATACCATATAACCATATAACAATCACAGCACGGAAACAGGCCATCTTGGCCCTCCTAGTCCGTGCCGAACCCTTAATCTCACCTAGTCCCACCTACCCGCACTCAGCCCATAACCCTCCACTCCTTTCCTGTCCATATGCCTATCCAATTTTACCTTCAATGACACAACTGAACTGGCCTCTACTACTTCTACAGGAAGCTCATTCCACACAGCTATCACTCTCTGAGTAAAGAAATACCCCCTCGTGTTTCCCTTAAACTTCTGCCCCCTAACTCTCAAATCATGTCCTCTAGTTTGAATCTCCCCTACTCTCAATGGAAACAGCCTGTTCACGTCAACTCTATCTATCCCTCTCAAAATTTTAAATACCTCGATCAAATCCCCCCTCAACCTTCTACGCTCCAATGAATAGAGACCTAACTTGTTCAACCTTTCTCTGTAACTTAATTGTTGAAACCTGTAACTTAATTGTTGAATTAAACAATTAAACTTTATAACTCTTCCTTTGACTATATAGTTAGTAGAGAAACAAAATATAAATGAAAAAGGGCCTAAATTTTAAGATTTAATAATAAACAGTCTGTGCACAAAGTTGGAGCTCACGCAGTTCAGTAGTTCTTCCACCATCAGTTTCTGAGCATCACCAACCTTTGGACCCCAGCTCTGAGTCCACCCCGTCCAGCGGTCTACCAAATCTCTTCATTCACATCTTCATCTCTCTCTCGCTCTCTCTCCTTCTGGCAAAATCCCGCAAAATCAAATGCTTCCAGAATCACAAGACGGCAACAAACTCCTGATTGGCTAACTCCAGCATTTCAAAACCCCGTTATCTCTAGCCATAAACCAAACATTGATGTTACAGAGATTACATTATCCTTAGCAGTGACACATTACAAACAAGCCATTACACTCTCCTCCCACCAAAGTTAGTCATGTCCCCATGACGTTGAGATAATTTGCAACCCTTCCTGCAAAACACAAAGCCCAATCCAGGTGCAAAAGGCAGTGACATAGCTCCCCAAAACAGTAGAGATCACACCCTGTACCCCTGGCACTACATAGGCCAACCTATCCAGTGGTCTCCAAATTTTCTGAGACCTCCGTACCTCCTCACCTAACTCTTCAGGCTCAGATGCTACTGGGGATACTTCGGGTCTACTTGGCGAGTCCTCTCCCGATCTATCACTCATGCCCCCTGCAACTCAGAGCCCTCTGTCCCGTGTCCAGGCCCCGCTTCCTCTCCTTCAGGGTCCTGCTGTAACCCAGGCTGCCTACAGATAGCCCCACCCTACTTCACCTGACTCAGTTGGAGAAGGGCCAGGAGTCTCTTCCTCAATCAATGGGGAGTTAGCGAAAGGCAGCATTTAACACACATCCAGATCATCATCCTCTGAATCAGTATCCCTCTCATGGGCAAGGCCCAGCCCAGCCTCTCCCACTGTGGGCCCTGCAGTCACCCCCACATTTTTGCAGAGTCCTCTTACTAGGTGTGGGCTCCAAGTCAGGCTCTGGGTCTACCTGCACCTCTTGTCCCAGGGGCACCAGGTGGCTTCGATGGAGAATCTTGACAGGCCCATTCCCCTCCTCTGGTTTTACCCGGAAAACTGGTAGGTTTGGCATCCGACTCTCCACTTTCTGGTCATACCTCATCTTATTTCCCCTATTCTGCTTTGTGGCTGTGACCCCAGCTGATTCATAAGCCCTTTACAGCTCTCTCCTCATATCAGACACATACCTCAGATAAGGCTCCAGTGGTAAGTCACCCTTGTCAGTCCCAAAACAAAGGTCAATGGGCAGCCTCACCTCGCATCCAAACATCAAATAATATGATGAGTATCTGGTTGTTTCATTTCAGTTGAAACAGTGAACCAGATGCCGAATATGTTGACTCCACTTGCTCTTCATGCTGACCTCCAGGGTCCTGAGCATGTCTGGCAAGGTCTGATTAAACCTCTCAAGCTGGGGATTACCCTGCCAGCGTTAGGGTGTGATCCTCAACTTCTCAACCCCAAGCATGCCCAGTAACATGTGGATGAGTCTGCTCTCAAAATCCCATCCCTGGTCACTATGTATCCACCTGGGAAGGCCAAAATAAACAAAATACTTCTCCCATAACACTTTTGCCACCATAGTCCCCCTCTGGTCCTTGGTAGGGAAAGCCTGAGCATATCTGGTGTAGTGGTCCGTGATGACTAAGACATTCGCCGTCTTGCTGGCATCGGGTTCTATGGACAGGAAATCCATACACACCAGGTCCAGGGCTCCTGCATTCTGCAGGTGCAACGACGGATCAGCCTGCACAGGCTGCGTCTTCCGGAGTATGCAGCGAATGCACGACTTGCAATACTCTTCCACCTCTGGCTTCATTCTGGGCCAGTAAACTGATCCCTGAGCAATCAATAGGTCTTTTCCACCCCCAAATTTCCAGAATTATCATGAAGTGACTTCAACGCAATCCTCCGATACTTCTCGGGCAGAACCGGTCAGCCCGAGAACGTCGAGGTCGGTCCAGGGGTGACGTGATCCGGTATCAGATCTGGTTCCGCAACTCCAACCGAGGCCATTCTTTCAGTAATGGAGGCACCGACGCATGTTTTGTCTTCTCTGCCTGAGCCATGTCTCCCTTTTCAACCGCCGCCCAAATGGTACCAATTCCCGGATCATCTCACTGAGCAGCTGCCACTTCCCCAGAGCTCAGTTCTGGAGGGTGCTTGGTCTTCAGAGCAGTCAGGTTACAGTAAACTGGGGGTAGGGCATCATCAGAAGCCCCCAATGGGTCCACCGCTCAATCCTATCTTTTCTTTTCCTCTGCCTTCACAGTGATGGCAAACTGACACATGGCCTTCACCCCAGAGGCAGGAACACTCTCCCACTCCTCATCCCTGTCCCGTCCCTCATGCACCGTCAGGACAAAGCATCATCATCAACGTTCCCCTCCCTGGCTGGTACTTCGGGCTGAAATCATAGGCAGACAACGATGGCCTGTGGCATCCAGTTTCACTGAGGTCAGGATATAAGTTGGAGGTTGCTGTCCATCCTCACCTCAAACTTGGCCCCGTAGAGATAGTCACTCAGCTTATCCACCACCGCCCATTTCAACACCAACTTGTGCGTGGGGTAGTATCTCTCAGAGGGCCACAAACTTTGGCTGACAAACACAATGGGCCTCAACCTGGTACCCTGATCCTCATATAGGATGCCCCCAAACCCTCTCGACTGGCATTGGTGTGCAGTACATACGGTAATCAGGGGAACGCAAAACCCATCACCGGCGCCTGGGTCAGCAGCTCCTTCAGCGACTGAAAAGCCTCCTCACATTTTACATCCCACTTCTGTCCAAAGGGCTCCAACAGGTTTAGATATTTTCCACCCTCTTGTTCTTTACTCCCCCTTTCTTTCTTCCCCAAGGGAGGGTAACCACACAGAAGCTGATTCAAGGGGTGACGCACTTTGGCGTAGCCCTTCCCCCTCTTCCAATAGTTTCTCCCCGGCGTGCCTCACAGGGGCACGAGATATTACCATCACTGGGAACAACTGCGCCAGGGGCATCCCCTGCTTGAAGGTGACCTCCCTCTTCGTAGTGTACCTGACGATCACCGCCATCCTGCTTACCTATACAACTGAGGGCTTCTGCAATTCAGGCCTCACCAGTACACTAGCAGCAAATCCTGACTCCCCCTCGTGGTCTTCTGGTGCGTCTACTAAGAGGGCTTCACCCTCAGATACTCCGGGAAATTTGGCGGTTCCCATCACTCTCACTATTTCCCCAGGCTGTACCACCATTGGCTTCAAATGGGTGAACCACATAGCTGCTCGTTTAAATTCGGTATCCGGCCCAATGCTGCCATGTGCTTCCTCAAAAGCAGCTCGAAACACTGGATGCACAGACAATGTTCCCAGAAAGCTCTCACCCACCTTCTCCTTGCAAGTCCCATGAGCTTCCTCACAAGAGGGGCATTGGTCCCCACCAGAATTGCAATGCCGCTGATCTCAACAGGGTCCAGACAAACTAGCACTACTGTATCGAGAATCTCAGGCACTCCCACATCAATCTCTGAGAACTCCATTTTCACTGACAAGTAACAGTCGTATGGATCAACATACACAAAATGCTGGTGGAACACAGCAGGCCAGGCAGCATCTATAGGGAGAAGCACTGTCCACCTCAGCCGCCTGAGTGACCCCCAGCGCCGCCAACAATTTAGCTGTCTCTCTCTAGCTGGAAAGCTTCTCCCACTTCTCCTGACGCATGTTTTGAAAGCCACCCCCCAGGAGCTCCAGTGCGTTCCCGGTCAGACCAAAAGCGTTCTCTGATGAATCTAGATACTCAGCAATGGAAGCAGAGGGCTGGTTAACTGTTACGCTCTTACTACATCAACCGCCAACCCCCTCAAACTTTCAGCCAATCTCTGTCGCTTTTCATCATCGCAGCACTGCCACTCATCTAACAACTGAGAGGTCCATTCCGCCCACGTCTCGTACTCCTCCTCCCCCTCAGGGGTGGGCATTATCCCAGAGAAGATTCTTAGCTTTTGGCAGGGACCTGCTGATGGTGTACTGGGCCACTTATTCGCCAGAGCGGTAAGGGCTGATGCCAATTCAAAACACTCACTCTTCACTGGGGGATGGGGACTAATTAAATTTTCCAAATCCGACCACTCTTTCCCCTCATTCCTCAGAAACGATAAAACCTTGTCTCTGGAATCTCTGCCCCCAACTGCAGGCAACTCAGCTTGTGCCGCAGTCTGCTGGGCTCCCTTCTCCTCCTCTCTGACAGTGTGACAGGCCATGGCCCCGCCTCACCTGGGTCACTGATAGACGCTGACATTTCCACTGCCGTTACGTTAGCACTAGTCTGAACTGAAACAAGGTCTGAGCCCGCCATTTTATCAAACTTTCCCACTACAATTTCAACTTTGCCAGCAGCTTTAACCATACTCAAAAATCAAGTTAACAATTCACCCGGGGTATGAATATCCACCCCACTCAACACACACGCATTAATTACTAGCAATCCCACAGAGGCACACCAACGCTCCACCCCAGCAGCATCCATACCAGCACTGATTTAAACAGGGCAATCACACAGCATCCAACAGAATCAATCCGGACGTAGCCCCCACCATTGTAACCCTCAGGCTCACCAGCTCGCGTTCACTTAGGGGAATCAGCCTTCAGCCCCACCAAACTGGGTAATCACGTTTGTGTGGATGATGTGTATTGTACCCCAAGTTACAAACCCACAAAGCAAATTATCAGACAGTACACCATATGCAATTAAATGATAGACTTTATGAATCTTAATCTGAATATAGGGTTAGTAATGAAAATAAACAAAACAAAAAACAGGGCCCAAGTCAAAGTCAAAGTCACGTTGGAGCTCACTCAGTAGTCGTTCTTCCACCATCGGTCTCCTCCGAACGTCGCCGACCTTCGGACCCTCAGATCCCAGTCCACTCCGTCCAGTGGTCTACCAGCTCTCTCCACACACGTCTTCCCTCTTCATCTCTCCTCGACAAAGACCGCAAAAACAACATCTTTCCAGATACACAAGAGAAAGCAACAATCTCCGATTGGCTAACAGTCCTGTTATCTCCAGCAATAACTGAAACATCGCTGCTACAGAGAAACCGTTACCTCAGCAGTGACATTACAGAGAAGCCATTACACACCCTTCCTGTTCCTGAGTTCCACCCCAATGGACTCCATGTCTGAACCCTCCAGTATGTCTCCCTGAGTGCAACTGTGATATAGTTCCTGATTAGTCATGCAACTCCCCCACCAACACTTTTACCTCCTTCTCGATCTTCTCTAAAGCTTTGAAAACTGGTACATTAACCAGCCATTCCTGTCCCTCTCTCAGCTAAGTTTCAGTAATGGCCACAACATCATAGTTCCATGTACTGATCCATGCTCTAAGATCACCTCCTTTACCCATAATACCCCTGGTAAACACACTTGAAACTATCTGACCCATCAGAGTTGTTATTTTCATTTTGCCTTTCAATACTTTCCCTGACATCTACTTTCTGATCCGATCTTTCCCTACTGACCTGGGGCTCCAGTTCCCAGCTCCCTGCAAAACTAGTTTAAACCCTCCCGAGTAGCATTAGCAAACCTCCCAGCCAGGATATTGGTTCCCTCCCAGTTCAGGTACAATCTGTCCCTCTTGTACAGGTCACTCCCTTCCCCAGAACAGGTTCCAAAGATCCAAAACCGTGAAACCCTGACCCTGCACCATCTCCACAACCACTCATTCATCTGTTCTATCACCCCATTCCTACCTACACTAAACTGTGTCACCGGGAGTAATCCAGAGATTACTAACTTGGAGATCCTTCTCTTCAGTGTATTTCCTAACTCTATATACTAACAGTGTAGAGAGAGATGGGTGTGTGATCACCAGGAGAGGTGGGCAGTCTGGTAGTGTAGGAGTGTCCTGGGGTCAATCTTCTCTCACAGGGTTATTTTAGGTATGGGGGTGCTGATGGTCCCCCTGAGATGAGGTGTAACTGGAGACAATTGTATGTAAAGGGCAGCACGAAGGTTTGGTGGTGAGCACAGCACTTTCCAGTACAGATTACCTGAGTTCAAATCCTGCAGCTGCCTGCAAGGAGTTTGTGCGTTGTCCCTGTGACGGTGTGGATTTCCTCCTGGTGCTCCGGTTTCCTCACATTGTTAGCTGTCCCATGGGTTAAATTTGGGAATTTCTGGGCAGCGTGGCTAAAGGCCTGTTCGAAGTTGTATCTCAATAAGTAAGTCAAATACAGATGGACGAGGGGTGGGAGTGTGAGGGCTGGGTAGTGATGAAATCGAGGATGAGTAGAGAGGTGTCCAGAGTTGGACTGGGATTGATTCAGTAACTGGGATCTCAATGGATCAGCACAGATATGATGGGCTGAATGGCTGTTTGCCTCAATACAGTCACATGATTTCTCCAAAAAGCATAGGATGTGGTCTGGGTTGAGATGAAAGCGGAAGCTCTGAATCTCTCTGTAAACAGGATACAGTATCAGTAGAAAGTCTGAATCAGTCAGTCACCATCTGGGTCACTGACAGAAACGGCTTGTTCATCACTCACTCTGCGTTTTGCTGTTTTACATTTTGGTTCAGACTGATTCACTGTTGTCTCTGGAATTCCATTCACACTCCTTCCAGATAATATTATTTCTGACAGAGTGTGGTTGGTGCGATGGTGTGATCGGAGACACGGACACAGCTCAGGTCAGGAGAGAGAGAGAGGGAGAGACAGAGAGGTAAGTTCGAGAGACGGCAGTGGCTGGTAACACACACGCGATCGATGGGGACAAGGTATAAGAGAAGTGCTAACGGAGTGGGGGTGGTCATATTGGGGGGGATATTGACGTCAAAATGCTGTTGATGGGGTCACTGATCTGGCTTTGGTGAGTATCGGGCTTCGGGGGGAGGCTGAGCAGTGACCAGATGAGGTGTCTCTCAGTAGAAGGGACGAGGGGATAAAGGTTCTGAAAGTCAGGGCAGTGGGACTCTCGTCCTGCAGGGTGTAGGAGATCAGGGGTATTTCCGAGGTCCCAGTGACCACACCTACAGGAAGTGTGTCCGGTTGCTGCTCCTGTCTGACCACATAGAGCAGGTGGGGCTGTGGCTGGACTCACTGTGGGATATCCAGGATGGGGTATGTGGGAGGTGTTTAGTGAGGTGGTTATAATGTAAGAAGAGAGAGAGGGGAGATGAGTGGCCCCAAGGAGGTGCAGGCGGTCTGGGGTCAGTCTCCTCTCACACGGGTACAGGTTTCTTTAGGGTGTAGGGGCTGATGATCACCTGGAGATGAAGGGTTGAGGGAGACAAATGTGTGAAATGCAGGTGGTAGGGGGTGGAGTGTGAGGGGTGGGAGGGAGGTAGTGGGAGGGTGTCGGTAAATTAGATCAGTACAGACAAGTACTTACTGATCAGTTCGAATATGATGGGCTGAAGGGGAGTTTGACTCCATACACTCGATAACACCATAAGATATAGGAGCAGAAGTAGGCCATTCAGCCCATTGAATCTCCTTTGCCATTCAATCATGGGCTGATACCATTCTTCCAGTCATCCCCACTCCCTTGCCTTCTCCCCATACCCTTTGATGCCCTGGCTAATCAAGAACCTATCTATATCTGCCTTAATACACCAAATGACTTGGCCTCCACAGCTGCTCGTGGCAACAAATTCCAGATTTACCACCTTCTGATTAAAGTAATTCTCCACATCTCAGTTCTAAATGGATGTCCTGCAGTTATGCCCTCTTGTCCTAGACTCCCCTACCATGGGAAATAACTCTATCATATCTTATCTATACAGGCCTTTTAACATTCAGAATGTTTCTATGAGATCACCAAATCACTCACATGATTTATTTGAACAGCAAGGCTTGCTTACAGTTCAAGTTAAGCTTAATTAACTCTATCCAACGCAGTGGATAGAGGGGAACAGATGTACGTTATTTACTTAGATTTCCAGAAGATGTTCAATAAAGTGCCATATAAAAGAGTTATCCATAAGATAAGGATGCATAGAATTGGGGTGATGTATTAGCATGGATAGAGTATAGGTCAATTAATAGAAGGCAGAGAGTTAGGATACATGGGTGTTACTCTGGTTGGAAATCCATGTGCCTCAGGGGTCGGTGCTGGGCCCGCAACTGTTCACGATATACATGAACGATCTGGAAGAGGGGACTGAATGTAGTGTATCTAAGTTTGCTGATTGACACTAAATTGAGTGGAAAAGCAAATTGTGCAGAAGATACGGAGGCTCTGCAGATTGATATACATAAGCTAAGTGAGTGGGCAAGGGTCTGGCAGATGGAGTAGAATGTTGGTAAATGCAAGGTCATCCAGTTTGGAAGGGAAAATGAAAGAGGAGATTATTATTTAGACCATAAGACAAAGGAGCAGAAGTCGGCCATTCAGCCCATCGAGTCTGCTCCACCATTTCATCATGAGCTGATCCATTCTCCCATTTAGTCCCACTCCCCCGCATTCTCACCATAACCTTAGTTGTGAGCAGGATCATCTGCAGCTTAATGTGAAAAAGACTAAGGACCTGTGGTGGACCTGAGGAGGGCTAAGGCACCAGTGACTCCTGTTTCTATCCAAGGGGTCAATGTGGACATGGTGGAGGATTACAAATACCCGGGGATGCGAATTGACAATAAACTGGGCTGGTCAAAGAACACTTAGGCTGTCTACAAGAAGGGGCAGAGCAGTCTCTATTTCCTGAGGAGACTGAGGTCCTTTAACATCTGCCAGACGATGCTGAGGATGCTCTACGAGGCTGCGGTGGCCAGTGCTATCATGTTTGCTGTTGTGTGCTGGGGCAGCAAGCTGAGAGTAGCAGACATCAACAGAATCAACAAACTCATTCGTAAGGCCAGTGATGTTGTGTGAGTCATCTTGGACAATGACTCCCATCCACTCCATAATGTACTGGTTAGGCACAGGAGTACATTCAGCCAGAGACTCATTCCACCGAGATGCAACACAGAGCGTCATAGGAAGTCATTCCTGCCTGTGGCCATCAAACTTTACAATTCCTCCCTCGGAGTGTCAGACACCCTCAGCCAATAAGCTGGTCCTGGACTCATTTCCACTTGGCATGATTTACTTATTATTATTTAATTATTTATGGTTTTATATTGCTATATTTCTACACTATTCTTGGTTGGTGCAACTGTAACAAAACCCAATTTCCCTCAGGATTAATAAAGCATGTCTGTCTGTCTATCTTTGATGCCCTGGCTACTCAGATACCTATCAATCTCTGCCTTAAATACACCCAATGACTTGGCCTCCACTGCCACCCGTGGCAACAAATTCCATAGATTCACCACCCTCTGGCTGAAAATTTTTTTTCGCATCTCTGTTCTGAATGGGTGCCCTGCAATCCTCAAGTCATGTCCTCTCGTACTAGACTCCCCCACCATGGGAAACAACTTTGCCACATCCACTCTGTCCATGCCTTTTAACATTCAAAATGATTCTATAAGGTCCCCCCTCATTCTTCTAAACTCCAAGGAGTACGGTCCAAGAGCGGTCAAACGTTCCTCATATGTTAACCCTCTCATTCCCGGAATCATTCTAGTGAATGACAAGGTGCCACACATGAAGCTGCTAAATAAGATAAGAGCTCATGGAATTATGGGAAAGTTACATACGTGGATGTAGTGTTGGTTGATTGGCAGGAAACAGAGAGAGGGAATAAAGGGATCCCATTCTGGTTGGCTGCCGGTTACCAGTGGTGTTCCACAGGGGTCTGTGTTGGGGCTGCTTCTTTTTACGTTGTATATCAATGATTTGGATTATGGAATAGATGGCTTTGTGGCTAAACTTGCTGATGATACAAAGATAGGTGGAGGGGCTGGTAGTGCTGAGGAAACAGAGAGTCTGCAGAGAGACTTGGATAGATTGGAGGAATGGGCAAAGAAGTGGCAAATGAATTACAATGTTGGAAAGTGTACGGTCATGAACTTTGGTAGAAGCAATAAACAGGCAGACTATTATTTAAATGGGGAGAGAATTCAAAGTTCTGAAATGCAACTGGACTTGGGAGTCCTTGCGCAGGATACCCTTAAGGTTAACCTCCAGGTTGAGTCGGTGGTGAAGAAGGCGAATGCAATGTTGGCATTCATTCCTAGAGGAATGGAGTATAGGAGCAGGGATGTGATGTTGAGGCTCTATAAGGCACTGGTAAGACGTCACTTGGAATACTATGTGCAGTTTTGGGTTCCTTATTTAAGAAAGGATGAGCTGACATTGGAGAGGGTTCAGAGAAGATTCATTAGAATGATTCCAGGAATGAGAGGGTTAACATATGAGATGCGAAAAAGTTCTTTTAGCCAGAGGGTGGTGAATCTGTGGAACTTGTTGCCACGGGCAGGCCAGGTCATTGGGTGTATTTAAGGCAGAGATTGAAAGGTATCTGAGTAGCCAGGGCATCAAAGGTTATGGTGAGAGGGGGGGGGGGGAGTGGGACTAAAGGGAAGAATGGATCAACTCATGATGAAATGGCAGATCAGACTTGATGGGCCGAATGTTCGATTTCTACTCCTTTGTCTTATGCACTTATGAATCTTCTCTGAACCCTCTGCAATGTCAGCACATCCTTTCTTAAATAAAGAGCCCAAAATTACACACAGTATTCCAAGTGAGGTCTTACCAGTGCCTTATAGAGCCTCCACATCACATCCCTGCTCCTATACTCTATTCCTCTAGGAATGAATGCCAACATTGCATTCACCTTCTTCACCACCAACTCAACCTGGAGGTTAACCTTAAGGGTATCCTGCATAAGGACTCCCAAGTCCAGTTGCATCTCAGAACTTTGAATTCTCTGCATTTAAATAATAGACTGTCTGTTTATTTCTTCTATCAAAGTGCATGACCATACACTTTCCAACATTGTAATTCATTTGCCACTTCTTTGTCCATTCTCCCAATCTAGCCAAGTCTCTCTGCAGACTCTCTGTTTCCTCAGCACTACCGGCCCCTCCACCTATCTTTGAATCAACAGCAAACTTAGCCACAAAGCCATCTATTCCATAATCCAAATCGTTGATATACAATGTAAAAAGAAGCAGCCCCAACACCGACCCCTGTGGAACACCACTGGTAACCGGCAGCCAACCAGAATGGGATCCCTTTATTCCTACTCTCTGTTTCCTGCCAATCAACCAACGCTCTATCCACGTATGTAACTTCCCCGTAATTCCATGGGCTCTTCCTTAGCAGCCTTATGTACGGCACCTTGTCAAAGGCCTTCTAAAAATCCAAATACACAACATCCACTGCATCTCCCTTGTCTAGCCTACTTGTAATTTCCTCAAAAAATTGCAATAGGTTTGTCAGGCAGGATTTTCCTTTAAGGAAACCATGCTGAGTTTGGCCTATCTCGTCATATGCCTCCAGGTACTCCGTAACCTCATCCTTGACAATCGACTCCAATGACTTCCCAACCACTGATGTCAAGCTAACAGGTCTATAATTTCCTTTTTGCTTCCTTGCCCCCTTCTTAAATAGCAGAGTGACATTTCCAATCTTCCAGTCCCCCGGAACCAGGCCAGAATCTGTCGACTTTTGAAAGATCATTGCTAATGCTTCTGCAATCTCCACTGCTACTTCCTTCAGAACACGAGGGTGCATTCCATCTGGTCCGGGACATTTATCTATCTTTAGACTATTCAGCTTCCTGAGTAATTTCTCTGTTGTAATTGTGACTGCGCACACTTCTCTTCCCTGACACCCTTGAATGTCTGGTATATTGCTGATGTCTTCCTCAGTGAAGACTGATGCAAAATACCCATTCAGTTCCTCCGCCATCTCCTTATCTCCCATTACAATTTCTCCAGCATCATTTTTTATTGGTCCTATATCTACTCTCACCTGTCTTTTACTCTTTATATACTTGAAAAAGCTTTTAGTATCCTCTTTGATATTATTTGCTAGCTTCCTTTCATAGTTCATCTTTTCCCTCTTAATGACCTTCTTAATTTCCTTTTGTAAGCTTTTAAATACTCCCTAATCCTCTGTCTTCCCACTAATTTTTGCTTCCTTGTATGCCCTCTCCTTTGCTTTTACTTTGGCTTTGACTTCGTTTGTCAGCCACGGTTGCATCCTTTTTCCATTCGAAAATTTATTCTTCTTTGGCATATATCTTCCTCACTTCTTTGGAATATATCTTCCTCACTTCTTTGGAATATATCTTCCTCACTTCTCGCATAAACTCCAGCCACTGCTGTTCTGCCGTCCTTCCCGCTAGTGTCCCTTTCCAGTCAACCTTGGCCAGTTCCTCTCCCATGCCACTGTAACTTCCTTTACTCCACTGAAATACTGACACATCGGATTTCGGCTTCTCTTTCTTAAATTTCACAGTGAACTCAATCATGTTCTGATCACTGCCTCCTAAGGGTTCCTTCACTTCCATCTCTCTAATCACCTCTGGATCATTGTACAACACCCAATCCAGTACAGCCGATTCCCTAGTGGGCTCAACAACAAGCTGTTCTAAAAAGCCATCTCACAGACATTCTACAAATTCTCTCCCTTGAGATCAGGTGCCAACCTGATTTTTCCAATCCACTCGCATGTTAAAATCCCCCACAATTATCATAGCACTGCCCTTCTGGCAAGCCTTTTCTATTTCCTGTTGTAATTTGTAGTCCACATCACTGCAGCTGTTTGGAGGCCATCAGGGTCCTTTTACCCCTATGATATTTTAGCTCAACCCGTAAAGATTCTGCACCTTTCAATCCTATGTCACCTCTTTCTAATGATTTAATATCATTTCTTACCAATAAAGCCATGCCACCCCCTCTGCCTACCTGCCTATCCTTCCGATACACCGTGTATCCTTGGACGTTCAGCTCCCAGAGACATGCATCCTTTAGCCACGTCTCAGAGATGGCCACAATATCATACCTGCCAATCTGTAACTGTACAACAAGATCATCCACTTTATTCCTTATGCTGAGTGCATTTAAGAATAACACCTTAAGTCCAGTAATTGGTACTTTTTGCTTTGATTGCACTGCAACTCATCCCAATGGCTGCAAATTTGCCACATCACCTACCATTTAAATGGTAAAAAAATTGCAGCATACTGCTCTGCAGAGGGACTTGGGAGTGCTTGTGCATCAATCATAAAAGATGGTTTGCAGGTGCAGCAGGCTATCAAGAAGGCAAATGCAATGTTGGTCGTCATTGCTGGAGGGATTGAATTTAAGAGCAAGGAGGTTATGCTGTAACTATACAGGGTACTGGTGAGGCCACACCTGGAGCACTGTGTGCAGTTCTGGTCTCCATACTTGAGGAAGGATATACTGGCCTTGGAGGTGGTGCAGAGGAGGTTCACCAGGTTGATTCCAGAGATGAGGGGGTTAGAATATGAAGAGAGATTAGAAACATAGAAGCATAGAAAATCTATAACACAATATAGGCCCTTTGGCCCACAATGCTGTGCCGAATATATACTTACTTCAGAATTTACCTAAGATTACCCATAATCCTATATTTTTCAAAGCTGCATGTACCTATCCAGGAGTCTCTAAAAAGACCCTATTGTATCCGCCTCCACCACCATCACTGGCAACCCATTCCATACGCTCACCACGATCTGCATAAAAAACTGACCACTGTCATCTCTTCTGTACCTACTTACAAACAAATTAAAACTGTGCCCTATTGTGTTAACCATTTCAGCCCTGGGAAAAAACCTCTGGCTATCCACACGATTAATGACTTTCATCATTTTATACAACTCTGTCAGGTCACCCCTCATCCTCCGTCATTCCAAGGAGAAAAGGCCAAGTTCACTCAACCTATTCTCATAAGGCATGCTCCCAAATCCAGGCAACATCCTTGTAAATCTCCTCTGCACCCTTTCTATGGTTTCCACTTCCGTCCTGTACTGATGCGGCCAGAACTGAGCACAGTACTCCAAGTGGGGTCAGACCAGGGTCCTATATACGTAGTTTTAACATAAACTCTCAGCTCCTAAATTCAATCCCATGATTGATGAAGGCCAATAAACCATATGCCTTCTTAACCACACTGTCAACCTGAGTGTCCTATGGACTCGGGCCCCAAGATCCTCTGATCCTCCACACTGCCAAGAGTCTTACCATTAATACTATATTCTGCCATCATATTTGACCTACCAAAATGAACCACTTCACACTTATCTGGGTCGAACCCCATCTGCCACTTCTCAGCCCAGTTTTGCATCCTACTGATGTCCCGTTGTAACCTCTGACAGCCGTCCACACTATCCACAACATCTCCAACCTTTGTGTCATCAGTAAACTTACTAACCCATCCCTCCACTTCCTCATCCAGGTCATTTATAAAAATCACGAAGAGTAAGGGTCCCAAAACAGATCCCTGAGGCACTCCACTGGTCACCGACCTCCATGCAGAATATGACCCATCTACAACCACTCTTTGCCTTCTGTGGGCAAGTCAGTTCTGGATCCACAAAGCAATGTCCCCTTATGTTGTTGGCTCCTATGCCTCCTTACCTTCTCAATAATCTGTGCATGGGGTACCTTATCAAATGCCTTGCTGAAATCCATATACACTACATCAACTGCTCTTCCTTCATCAATGTGTTTAGTCACATCCCCAAAAAATTCAATGATGCTCATAGCTACAACCTGCCTTTGACAAAGCCATGCTGACTATTTCCAATCATAGTATGCCTCTCCAAATGTTCATAAATTCTGCCTCTCAGGATCTTCTCCATCAACTTACCAACAACTGTACTTGCTGGAATTCAGAAAAATGAGAGGAGATCTTGTAGAAACGTAAAATTATTAAAGGGATAGATAAGATAAAGGCTGGAAGGTTGTTTCCATTGGTAGTGAGACTAGAACTAGGGGACACAGCCTTAAGATTTGAGAGAGTAGATTTAGGAAGATGAGGAGGAACTGCTCTTCCCAGAGAGTTGTGAATTCTCTGTGGCATTCTCTGCCCAATGAAGCAGTGGAGACTACCTTAGTGAACATATTTAAGAAAAGGTTGGATAGATTTTTGCATAGTAGGAGAGTTAAGTGTTATGGGGAAAAGACAGGTAGGTAGAGATGTGTTCATGACCAGATCAGCCAATCACTTATTGAATGGTGGAGCAGTCTCAATGGGCCAAATGGCTTATTCCTGCTTCTATTTCTTATGTTGACACACTTTCATCAATGGGACTGGTATGTGTTTTGCTTCACAGAGTAGGGCATCACTCTTGGCCTCAGATGGATAAGGTACTCTTCTTTCAGTACCCCTAAACCTGTGAACAACTCTAGGTACTTCTCCTGCCATTGAACATTGTTTAGTGAATCCAACCTTGCAATGAGGTTCAGCTTCTTGATGGCCTGTCATATGTTGTTCCTGTAGTGGTGAGAATAGATTCTAGAGAACAACATCCCCTTTTGACTGTTTCTCAGTTTTACAGAGTGTGTTTCCCTGGCCCTGTGTGCACTTTTATTGTTGGGTTCAGCATAATGCCTGTTTTCTTCACCAGTTTTATGACCAGTTATTTGTGAGTGGCTGTGACATCTGCCCCAGTGTCCATTTTGAATGCCACTCCCTCATTTTGTACTGAACCATTGTATACCTATTTGAATCTAGAGCCACAAGGAAAGCTCTCCCTTCATCTGAACAATAGTCTTCTTTGAACTCTTGAAAAACTGTTTTTGAGTGACACATGCTTTTATAATGGCCAACTCGATTGCATTTCACTTCTTTTGCTAGACAAAGTTCTTTGACATGCAATGGAGACCTGCCACATCTCCTGTTGGACACTTTATCTGCTCTTTGCTTTGCTTGTCTGTTTTGAATGGACTGCGCTCTTCTGTCATCTCTTTCTGGTGCTTTTCTGGCTGCACCTTGTTTTACCCTTGTTTTTGTACAGCTTCTAGCTCTTCTTTAGCATTGTTTTCGTACCTGAGTTCTGCCTCTTGCTGATGAACATTCTCACTCTGCCTGAACATAGTAATAACTGAAGTCTCTCTGACAATTTGATGTCAAACAACCTGACACCAGTCATCTCTAATGAGCTCACCTCTCAGATTTCCATATGCACAGTTGTCTGACAGGGCATACAATGATGTGATGAAGTTACTTACGCTTTCACCTGGCTCCTGTTTTCTGGAGTTGAACTTTACCCTCTCATAGATCACATTTTGCTTCCCTGTGAAATATTCTTTGAATTTGTCCTGCTCCAATTTGTACTCCTTTTTCTGGGCATCTGTCAGTCCTAATCCACCCATGATGTCATCTGCTTAGTCACCCATGCAGTATATCAGTGTGCTTACTTGATGCTCTTCTGAAGCCCGAGTGAGATTGATTGCAACCCTAAACCTATCAAAGTGTCTGAACCATCTCTCAGAGTCTCCTGGTTTAGAAAACTCAAACTCTCTGAGAGTTTGACTGACTTCTCTGCTGTGCCTGTGTCTCTATGCACTTCCCCAAGCTAGTGACTCATGCATCATTACAATGTCTCCAGTACTGGCTGTAGTTTGATGGTGTTGCCTAGCAACACTGGCCCTTTCTCAGCTCAGCCTCATGGTGCATATATTTAGCAAGTAGCAGAAGCAGTTTAGGTTGATAGGACTCTGGGTATTTTTCATGGGTATATGTGAACAAGATTTGATTCACTGTAAATTCTTTCTTGTTGGGGATCTCGTTTGGTCTGTAGCACCAATTCATCGATGATCAGACAATTGTGACACCATGATGTGTTCGTTACTGAGGATAGTGCAGAGCACACCAGGACACCAGCATGCAGGATACTCAACTGAACTTCACTGATATCCCAATCACAAACAGGAGAAAATCTGCAGGTGCTGGAAATCCAAGTAACACACACAAAATGCTGGTGCAACTCAGTCCTGCCGAAGGGTGTCAGCCAGAAAAATCAACTGTACTCTTTTTGATAGATACTGCCTGACCTGCTGAATTCCTCCAGCATCCACTTCAGTCTGGATGATCAATGCAACTGAAAACACTGATTCTCTCATTAAAACCAGAATATAGTTACATTGGCCGGGTCACTGACAGAAACATCTGGTTCATCGCTCATTCTGCCTTTTGCTGTTTTACAGTTTGATTTAGACAGATTCACTGTTGTCTCTGGAATTAATTTCACCCTCCTACCAAATATTATTTCTGATAACGTGTGATCAGTGAAGCAGTGTGACTGGGATCACAGATACAGCAGGGAGACTGAGGTCAGTCATCTTCTCCATCCTGTCCACCTTTTCCTTCTCCTTTTAAACCCACCAGACTATCCCTGGGATCCTTATGGACTCTGACTCCATAATAAGAAAGGAAAGGGCATACAACAAAGCAAAATTTCCTGCGTTATCTGTACTCCCTTTCTTGAATAAGGGAACAACATCTGCAAACCTCCAATCCTCTGGAACCTGTCCCGTCCCCATTGATGATGCAAGGATCATTGCCAGAGGCTCAGCAATCTACTCCCTCGCCTCCAAGAGTAGCCTGGGGTACATCTCAGAAGGCTTTTGACAAGGTGCCACATGTGAGGCTGTTTACCAAGTTAAGAGCCCATGGTATTACAGGAAAGTTACTAACATGGTTAGAGCATTGGCTGATTGGTAGGAGGCAGTGAGTCAGAATAAAAGGATCCTTTTCTGATTGACTGCCAGTAACTAGTGGTGTTCAACAGGGGTCAGTGCTGGGGCCACTTCTTTTTATGTTGTATATCAATGATTTAGATGATGGAATTGATGGCTTTGTTGCCAAGTTTGTAGATGACATGAAGATTGGTGGAGGGGCAGGTAGTTTTGTGGAAACAGGTAGGATTCAGAAGGACTTAGACAGATTAGGAGAATGGGAAAGAAAGTGGCCAATGAAATGTAATGCTGAAAAATGAATGGTCTTTAGTAGTCAAAATAAATGTGCGGACTATTTTCTAAACATGGAGAAAATCCAGTGGGACTGGGAGTCCTTGTGCAGAACACCCTGAAGGTTAACTTGCAGGTTGAGTTGGTGGTGAGGAAGGCAAATGCCATGTTAGCAGAATTCATTTCAAGAGGTCTAGAATACAAGAGCAGGGATGTGATGCTGAGGCTTTATAAGACACTGGTGAGGCCTCATCTTCAATACTGTGAACAGTTTTGGGCTCCTCATCTAAGAAAAGATGTGCTGGCATTGGAGAGGGTCCAGAGGAGGTTCACAAGGATGATTCCAGGAATGAAAGGGTTATCATACAAGGAACTTTTGAAGGTTCTGGGTCTGTACTCGCTGAAATTCAGAAGGATTAGGGGAGACCTCATTGAAACCTTTTGAATGCTGAAAGGCCTAGACAGTGTAGATGTGGAAGGGATGTTTCCCATGGTGGGAGAGTCTAGGACAAGAGGGCACAGCCTCAGGATAGAGGGGCACCCTTTCAGAACAGAGATGTGGAGAAATTTCTTTAGCTAGAGGGTGGTCAATTTGTGGAATTTGTTTGTTTCAAAACAGCTGTGGAGGCCAGGTTGTTGGGTGTATTTAAGACAGAGATTGATAGGTTCTTCATTGGACATGGCATCAATAGGTTAGGAGGAGAAGGTTGGGAACTGGGGTTGCGGAGGTGATAGAAAAAAGGATCAGCCATGATCGAGTGGCAGAGCAGACTCGATGTGCCAGATGGCCTCATTCTGCTCCTACGTCTTATGGTCTGGTGAACGTGTTTTTGTTGACCTGCTGAACCTGAGGCCGTTCTCATTTACAAAACTTTATATTACATAAAGTGGCAGACATGCAGAAGGAACGTCCTGTGATCTGGTCATCTCAGTCCAGTGCTTCGCTGACCTGGTTCAACTGGTTTGAAACAGTCTGGGTTAGGCAGAACGAAAGAGATTACCTCGGTCACAAGGCTGAAGGGAGAACCTTAAAACGGTGTTCACATCCAGTGAGAAGCTGAAACAGTCAGATGATCTTGAGCCTATGAAATTGAAATATCATAGATTGATTTGATAAGAAAAAGAATAAGAATGAAGGATTTGGGGAATGGATGACCGAACAGTGGACATTAAATCAGGACCATGAGAAAGTGCAGAATCTTTTCCCTGGGTCTTACCTTTCCTCTTCCTTGCTCATGGAGGATCATAGGGACCTAGTGGATGCATTCCCAGTTAGCTAGTTTGCAAATTCATGTGTTTGTTAGTTGAGATAATAAAGATAGTTGCAGGTAAATACCTAAACACAAGAAAATCTTCAGATGCTGGAAATTCAAGCAACTCACACAAAATACTGGTGGAACACAGCAGGCCAGGCAGCATCTATAGGAGAAGTACAGTTGACGTTTTGGGTCAAGACCATTGGTCAGGGCTAACGGAAAAAAGAGATAGTAAGAGAGTTGAAAGTGGGGGGGGAGGGGGAGACCCAAAATGATAGAAGACAGGAGGGGGAGGGATGAAGCCTAGAGTTGGGAAGTTGATTGGAAAAAGGGATACAAAGCTGGAGAAGGGGGAGTATCATAGGATGGAAGGCCTTAGAAGAAAGAAAGGGGGAGGGGAGCACCAGAGGAAGATGGAGAACAGGCAAGGAGTTATTGTGAGAGGGAAAGAGAGAAAAAATTTATTAAAAATTAAAAATTAGGGATGGGGTAAGAAGGGGAGGTGAGACATTAACGGAAGTTAGAGAAATCAATGTTCATGCCATCAGGTTGGAGGCTACTCAGACAGAATATAAGGTGTTGTTCCCCCCAACCTGAGTATGGCTTCATCTCAATAGTAGAGGAGGCCATGGATTGACATATCGGAATGGGAATGGGATGTCGAATTAAAATGTGTGGCCACTTTGAGATCCTGCTTCTTCTGGCAGACAGAGTGTAGGTGTTCAGTGAAATGGTCTCCCAGTCTGCGTCAGGTCTCACCAATTGATAAATCAAAAGAAATCGATGAGGGTAGAGCAGTGGATGTGGTCTACATGGACTTTAGCAAAGCATTTGACAAGGATCCTCATGAGAGACTCATCCAGAAAGTCATGAGCCATGAGATAAGTGGAACCTTGGCTGTTTGGATAAAAAATTGGCTTGAAGGAACAGACAGACAGACATACTTTATTGATCCCGAGGGAAAATGGGTTTCGTTACAGTCGCACCAACCAAGAATAGTGTAGAAATATAGCGATATAAAACCGTAAATAATTAAATAATAAGTTAATTATGCCAAGTGGAAATAAGTCCAGGACCAGCCTATTGGCTCAGGGTGTCTGACACTCCGAGGGAGGAGTTGTAAAGTTTGATGGCCACAGGTAGGAATGACTTCCCATGACGCTCAGTGTTGCATCTCGGTGGAATGAGTCTCTGGCGGAATGTACTCCTGTGCCTAACCATTACATTATGGAGTGGATGGGAGACTGTCCAAGATGGCATGCAACTTGGACAGTATCCTCTTTTCAGACACCACCGTCAGAGAGTCCAGTTCCATACCCACAACATCACTGGCCTTACAAATGAGTTTGTTGATTCTATTGGTGTCTGCTACCCTCAGCCTGCTGCCCCAGCACACAACAGCAAACATGATAGCACTGGCCACCGCAGCCTCGTAGAACATCCTCAGCATCGTCCAGCAGATGTTAAAGGACCTCAGTCTCCTCAGGAAATAGAGATGGCTCTGACCCTTCTTGTAGACAGCCTCAGTGTTCTTTGACCAGTCCAGTTTGTTGTCCATTCGTATCCCCAGGTATTTGTAAACCTCCGCCATGTCCACACTGACCCCTTGGATGGAAACAGGGGTCACCGGTGCCTTAGCCCTCCTCAGGTCCACCACCAGCTCCTTAGTCTTTTTCACATTAAGCTGCAGATGATTCTGCTCGCACCATGTGACAATGTTTCCCACCGTAGCCCTGTACTCAGCCTCATCTCCCTTGCTGATGCATCCAACTATGGCAGAATCATCAGAAAACTTCTGAAGATGGCAAGACTTTGTGCAGTAGTTGAAGTCCAAGGTGTAGACGGTGAAGAGAAAGGGAGACAGGACAGTCCCTGTGGAGCCCCAGTGCTGCTGACCACTCTGTCTGACACACAGTATTGCAAGCGCACGTACTGTGGTCTACCAGTCAGGTAATCAATAATCCATGTCACCAGGGAAGCATCCACCTGCATCACTGTCAGCTTCTCACCCAGCAGAGCGGGGTGGATGGTGTTGAATGCACCGGAGAAGTCAAAAAACATGACCCTCACGGTGCCCGCCAGAGACTCATTCCACCGAGATGCAACACTGAGCGTCATAGGAAGTCATTCCTGCCTGTGGCCATCAAACTTTACAACTCCTCCCTCAGAGTGTCAGACACCCTGAGCCAATAGGCTGGTCCTGGACTAATTTCCACTTGGCATAACTTACTTATTATTATTTAATTATTTACGGTTTTATATTGCTATATTTCTACACTGTTCTTGGTTGGTGCGACTGTAATGAAACATAGTTTCCCTCGGGATCAATAAAGTATGTCTGTCCGTCTGTCTGTATCTCATCTGGTTCTGGTGACCTATCCTACTTGATGCTTTCCAAAATCTCCAGTACATCCTATTTCTTAACCTCTATATGCTGATGCTTTTCAGTCTGCTGTAAGTCATCCCTACAAATGCCAAGGTTCTTTTCCTTAGTGAATATTGAAGCAAAGTATTCATTAAGTACCTTTGCTATCTCTGCTAATTCCATACACAGTTTCCTACCGTCACACTTGATTGGTCCCATTCTCTCATGTCTTATCCTTTTGTTCTTCACATACTTGGAGAATGTCTTGAGGTTTTCCTTAATCCTGCTTGCCAAGGCCTTCTCATGGCCCCTTCCGGCTCTCGTAGTTTCTTTCTTAAGCTCCTTCCTGCTAGCCTTATAATCTGCTATATCTCTATCATTACCTAGTGTTTTGAATCTTTCATAAGCTCTTCTTTTCTTCTTGACTAGATTTACAACAGCCTTTGTACACCACAGTTCCTGTACCCTACCATCCTTTCCCTGTCTCATTGGAACGTACCTATGCAGAACCCCATGCAAATATTCCCTGAATATTTGCCACATTTCTTCTGTACATTTCCCTGAGAACATCTGTTTCCAATTTATGCTTCCAAGTTCCTGCCTGATAGCTTCATATTTCCCCATACTCCAATTAAACACTTTCTTAATTTGTCTGTTCCTACCCCTCTCCAATGCTATAGTAAAGGAGATAGAATTGTGGCCACTATCTCCAAAATGCTCTCCCACTGAGAGATCTGACACCTGACCATTATGCTGACATTACAATCCCCCTGTAATTCCATGGGCTCTAATCTTGCTAAGCAGCCTCCTGTGCGGCACCTTGTCAAAGACCTTCTGAAAATCCAGGTACATCACATCTACAACATCTCCTTTGTCTACCCTGCTTGTAATTTCCTCAAAGAATTGCAGTAGGTTTTTCAGGCGGGATTTTCCTTTCAGGAAACCATGCTGGCTTTGGCCTATCTTGTCATGTGCCTCCAAGTACTCTGTAATCTCATCCCTAACAATTAATTCCAACAACTTCCAACCACTGATGTCAGGTCTATGGTTCCCTTTCTGTTGTCTCCAACCCTTCTTAAATAGCAGAGTAACATTTGCAATTTTCCAGTCATCTGGTACGATGCCAGAATCTATTGATTATTGAAAGATCATTGCTAATGCCTCTGCAACCTCTCCAGCTACTTCCTTCAGAATACAAGGCTGCATTCCATCAGGTCCAGGAGATTTATCCACCCTCAGACCATTCAGCTTCCTGAGCACCTTCTCAGTCATAATTTTCACTGCACATACTTCACTTCCCTGACACTCTTGAATACTCGGTATGCTGCAAATGTCTTCCACTGTGAAGACTGATGCAAGATACACATTCAGTTCCTCTGCCATCTCTGCGTCTCTCATTACAATATCTCCAGTGTCATTTTGTATTGGTGCTATATCTACCCTCAACTCTCTTTTACCCTTTTATACTTAAAAAAGCTGTTAGTATCTTTTTTGATATTAGTTACCAGCTTCTTTTCATAATCCATCTTTTCTTTCCTAATGACCTTCTTAGTTTCCTCCTGCAAGTTTTTAAAAGCTTCCCAATCCTCTATCTTCCCGCTAGCTTTGGCTTCCTTGTATGCCTCTCTTTTGCTTTTACTTTGTCTCTGACTTCACTTGTCAGCCACGGTAGTGTCCTTCTTCCATTCAAAAATTTCTTCTCATTTGGAATACATCCGTATTGCACTTCCCTCATTTATATACTCACTGTCATGGAGGGATATATCCTATCACTATGAATTGTTGCCAGCAATTTTCCTACAACTGATGTGAGACTCACCAGTCTATAGTTCACGGGATTTTTGCTTGCTCCCTTCATAAATAGAGATATAACATTGTCATTCACCAGTTCTCTGGGACCTTGCCTGTGGGTAGAGTAGATATGAAGTTATTAGTCAAGGCTCCAGCAATCTTGTCTCATCTCCTTCAATAACCTCTGGTAAATCCCATTAGGCTATAGGGACATATCCACCTTAATACTCATTAAGAGGCCCAACACCTCCTCCTCCTTAACCTCTAAATGCTCTAATGTATTTATATACTCAGCACTGACCTCATGGTCCTCCATATCCTTTTTCCTTGGTAAATACTGAAGCAAAGTTCTCACTAAGTACCTCACTCACATTCTCTGCATCAAAGCAAATGTCGCCCTTTATCCTTGAGTGGTCTCACCCTCTCCTCAGTTACCCTCTTGCTCTTGATGTACAAATAGAATGCCTTCAAATTCAACATTCTCCTACATGCCAGGGACTTTTCATGCCCCCTCCTTGGCTTTCCATTCTCTTTTTTAGTTTTTTTAGACCAGATGACCAGAGGATGTAGGATGAGAATTAGGCCATTTGGCCCATCAATCTGTGCAGCCATTTCATCATGGCTGATCCAATTTTCCTCTCAGCCCCAATCTCCTGCCTCCTCCCCATATCCCTTCATGCATTAAATAATCAAGTATTTATCAATCTCTGCCTTCAATATACATAGACTCAGCCTCCACAGCTTCATGTAGCAATGAATTCCACAGATTCACCACTCACTGGCTAAAGAAATTCTTCCTCATTTCTGTTCCAAAAAGACACCCCTCTATTCTGAGGCTGTGTCCTCTGGTCTTAACCTGTCCAACCATAGAAAACATTCTCTCCACATCCACTCTATCAAGGCCTTTCACCATTTTATAGGTTTCAATGAGGTCATGCCTCATTCTTCTGAATTTTAGTGAATACAGACCCAGAGGCATCAGATGCTCTTCATATGACAAGCCATTCACTCCTGGAATCATTTTTGTGAACCACTTGATACCTCTCCAGCTTCAGCACATCATCTGCAAACTTTGCAACAATGCCATCAATATCATCATCCAAATCATTGACAGACAATGTAAAAAGAATTGGTCCCAATACAGACCCCTGTGGAACACCACTAGTCACCTTCAGCCAGTCAGAAGAGGTTCCTTTTATTCCCACTCTTTGCCTCCTACCAATCAGCCATGGTTATCCATGCTAGAATCTTTCCTGTAATGTAATGGGCTTGTAGCAGCCTCATTGTGGCACCTTGTCAAACACCTTCTGAAAATCCAAGTACACAACATCAACCGATCCTCCTTTGTCTATTCTGCTTGTAACTCTTCAAAAACTTCCAACAGATTTGTCATGAAAGATGTTCCCTTGAGAAAACCATGCTGACTACAGCCTACTTTATCATGTGCCTCCAAGTACCCTGAGACCTCGTCCTTAATAATTAACTCCAACATCTTCCCAACCACTGAGGTCAGACTACCTGGCCTATAGCTTTCTTTATTCTGCCTCTTCCCTTCTTGAAGAGTGTAGTGACATTTTCAAATTTCCAGTCTTCCTGAACCATTCCAGAATCTAGTGATTCTTGAAAGATCATTACTATTTCCTCCACGATCTCTTCAGCCACCTCCTTCAGAACCCTGGGGTAGACACCATCTGATTCAGGTGACTTACCTACCTTCAGACATTTCAATTTCTCAAAAACCTTCTCTCTAATTATGGTCACCTCTCCCACTTTATGTCCCCAACACCTGGAACTTCCACCATACTACTAAATTCTTTCACAGTGAACACTGACAGAAAATACTTATTCACTTTGTCCCCTATTACTATCTCTCCAGCATCATTATTCAGTGGTTCAATGTCCATTCTCGCCTCTCTTTTACACTTTTTCTATCTAAAGAAACCTTTGTTATCATCTTTAACTTTATTGGCTAGCATACTATCCCATGTTTACATTTTAATGACTTTTTAGTTGCCATCTGTTGGTATTTAAAAGCTTCCCAATCCTATAGTTCCCACTAAACTTTGCACTATTATATGCCCTCCCTTTGGCTTTTATATTGGCTTTGACTTCTCTTGTTATCCATCTTTTCTTTGGAATACTCCTTCCTCTTTGGGATGTACCCATCCTGTATCTTCTGAATTGTTCCAGATATTCCAGCCAGTGCATCTCTACAGTCATCCCTGCTTTTCTAGCATTTTACACTCCTCATATGCTTCATTTGATCCTAACTTCAGAAGTTCTACATATTTTTCCTTTTTCTTAGTGACTAAATTCATCCAAGGATCTCCT
Organism: Hypanus sabinus; assembly: GCF_030144855.1. Classification (NCBI taxonomy): domain Eukaryota; kingdom Metazoa; phylum Chordata; class Chondrichthyes; order Myliobatiformes; family Dasyatidae; genus Hypanus; species Hypanus sabinus. The sequence continues at coordinate 29,078 of NW_026779048.1, read as the reverse complement.
ATCTTTCAATTTCGGTCCTTCCCTCAACCTTTCCTAACTCTGTGCAGTTAATATTTAAACACCCTCCATGTGTCTGATGTGGATTTTCCAGAGAAAAGGCATTCCCAATTAACTCTTCTTAGTTCCTGCCTAATGCTCTTGTAATTTCCCGCACCATGCACTTCCCGTTTCTACCTACTACCCAAGATCCACAAACACGCTTGTCCAGGTAGACCCATTGTTTCAGCTTGTTCCTGCCCCACTGAAATCATATCGGCACACCTCGACTCTTTTATCCCCCCAGTTCAGTCCCTTCCTTCCTGCATCGTAACACCTCACAGGTTCTTGATCTTTTCAAGGATTTTAAGTTCCCTGGCCACCATCATCCTTTCATTATGTATGTCCAGTCCCTATGCACCTCCATACACCATTAGGTAGGCCTCAAAGCTCTGTGTTTTGCTGGACACCAGATCTAACCAGTTCCCCTCTACCACCACTCTCTCCATCTGGCGGAACTTGACCTCACTCTAAATAATTTCTCCTTTGACTCCTTCCACTTCCTTCAAACAAAAGGGGTAGCCTTGGGCACTCACATGGGTCCAGCTATGCCTGCCTGTTTGTCGGCTACATGGAACAGTCTATGTTCCAAGCCTACACTGGTGACCCTCCTGCATTTTTCCTACGCTACATGGACTACTGCAATGGTGCTGCATCCTGCACGCATGCTGAACTCCTCAACTTCATTTACTCGCCCTCCAACTTCCACCCTCCCCTCAAATTCACCTGATCCATTTCTGACACCTCCCTTCCATTTCTTCATCTCATTGTCTCTATCTCCAGAGACACTTAACCACTGACATAACCATATAACAATTACAACAAGGAAACAGGCCATCTCGGCCCTTCTAGTCCATGCCAAACACTTACTCTCACCTAGTCCCACTGACCCGGACTCAGCCCATAACCCTCCATTCCTTTCCTGTCCATCTACCTATCCAATTTTACTTTAAATGACAATACCAAACCTGCCTCTACCACTTCTACTGGAAGCTCGTTCCACACAGCTACCACTCTCTGAGTAAAGAAATTCCTCCTCATGTTACTCTTAAACTTTTTTCCCGCTAACTCTCAACTCATGTCCTCTTGTTTGAATCTCCCCTACTCTCAATGGAAAAAGCCTATCCACATCAACTCTATCTATCCCCCTCATAATTTTAAATACCTCTATCAAGTTCCCCCTCAGCCTTCTACGCTCCAAAGAATAAAGACCTAACTTGTTCAACCTTTCCCTGTAACTTGGGTGCTGAAACCCAGGTAACATTTTAGTAAATCTTCTCTGTACTCTCTCTATCTTGTTGACATCTTTCCTATAATTCGGTGACCAGAACTGAACATAATACTCCAAATTCGGCCTCACCAATGCCTTGTACAATTTTAACATTACATCGCAACTGCTATACTCAATGCTCTGATTTACAAAGGCCAGCATACCAAAAGCTTTCTTCACCACCCTATCTACAAGGGATTCCACCTTCAGGGAACTATGCACCATTATTCCTAGATCACTCTGTTCTACTGCATTCCTCAATGCCCTACCATTTACCATGTATGTCCTATTTGGATTATTCCTACAAAAATGTAGCAGCTTTGAAAACCTACTTCATTATCCACAATGCCACCTATTTTAATATCATCTGCATACTTACTAATCCAATCTACCACCCCATCATCCAGATCATTAATGTATATGACAAACAACATTGGATCCAGTACAGATCCCTGAGGCACACCACTAGTCACTGGCCTCCAACCTGACAAACAGTTATCCACCACTACTCTCTGGCATCTCCCATCCAGCCACTGTTGAATCCATTTTACTACTTCAATATTAATACCCAACGATTGAACCTTCCTAACTAACCTTCCGTGCGGAACCTTGTCAAAGGTCTTACTGAAGTCCATATAGACAACATCCACTGCTTTACCCTCGTCAACTTCCCTCGTAACCTCTTCAAAAAATTCAATAAGATTTGTCAAACATGACCTTCCACACACAAATCCATGTGACTGTTCCTAATCAGACCCTGTCTGTCCAGGTAATCATATATACCATCTCTAAGAATACTTCCCATTAATTTACCCACCACTAATGTCAAACTGACAAATTGCTGGGTTTACTCTGAGAACCCTTTTTAAACAACAGAACAACATGAGCAATACGCCAATCCTCCAGCACCATCCCCATTTCTAATGACATTTGAAATATTTCTGTCAGAGCCCCTGCTATTTCTACAATAACTTACCTCAAGGTCCTAGGGAATATCCTGTCAGACCCAGAGAATTATCCATTTTTATATTCCTTAAAAGCGCCAGTATTTCCTCCTCTTTAATTGTCATAGTTTCCATAATTTCCCGACTTGTTTCCCTTCCCTTACACAATTCAATATCCTTCTCCTTAGTAATAAAAACTATCCTTTTGCTATTAATATAACTGTAGAAAATCTTTGGATCTATTTTCACCTTACTTGCCAAAGCAATCTCATATCTTCTTTTAGCTTTTCTAATCTCTTTCTTAAGGTTCTTTTAAAATTCTTTATATTACTCGAGCACCTCATTTACTCCATGCTGCCTATATTTATTGTAGATATCTCTCTTTTTCCTAACCAAGTTTTCAACGTCTCTTGAAAACCATGGCTCTCTCAAATTTTTAACCTTTCCTTTCAACCTAACAGGAACCTAAAGATTCTGTACTCCCAAAATTTCACCTTTAAATGACCTCCATTTCTCTATTACATCCTTCCTATAAAATAAATTGTCCCAATCCACTCCTTCTAAATCCTTTTGCATCTCCTTGAAGTTAGCCTTTCTCCAATCAAAAATCTCAACCCTGGGTCCAGTCCTATCCTTCTCCATAATTATATTGAAACTAATGGCATTGTGATCACTGGACCCGAAGTGCTCCCCAATACATACCTCCGTCACCTGACTTATTTCATTCCCTAACAGAAGATCCAACACTTCCCCTTCTCTAGTTGGTACCTCTAGGTATTGCTGCAAAAAACTATCCTGCACACATTTTACAAACTCCAAACCATCCATCCCTTTTACAGTATGGGCTTCCCAGTCTATGTGTGGAAAACTAAAATCTTCCACAATCACAACCCTGTGCTTACTACAAATATCTGCTATCTCCTTTCAAATTTGCTCCTCCAATTCTCACTCCCCATTAGGTGGTCTATAATACACCCCTATAAGTGTTACTACACCTTTCCCATTCCTCAATTCCACCCAAATAGTCTCCCTAGACGAGCCCTCTAATCTATCCTGCCAGAGCACCACTGTAATATTTTCTCTGACAAGCAATGCAACACCTCCTCCTCTTGTCCCTCCGATTCTATCACACCTGAAGCAATGAAATCCAGGAATATTTAGTTGCCAATCACACCCCTCCTGCAACCATGTTTCATTAATAGCTACAATGTCATATTTCCAGGTATCAATCCATTCTCTAAGCTCATCCACCTTTCTTACAATACTCCTAGCATTTAAGTAAATGCATTTAAGAAACTCTCCACCTCTTCCTCTCTGTTTATCTCTAAAGGTACAAACAACTTTACTGTCTTCTTTTTCTTCCTTCACTCATACATCTGTTCTTACACTCTGGTTCCCCTCCCCCCTCGTATCTAGTTTAAATCCACTGGAGCCTCTCTAGCAAACCTACCTGCAAGAATATTTGTCCCCCTCCAGTTCAGATGTAAACCTTCCTGCCGGAACAGGTCCCACCTTCCCTGGAAAACTGCCCAATTATCTATAAATCTGAAGCCCTCCCTCCTGCACCATGTCTTCAGCCACGTGTTGATCTGCACTATCTTACTATTTCTAAACCCACCTGCACGTGGCACTGGTAGCAATCCTGAGGTTGCTATCCTGGAGGTCCTGTCCTTTAACTTGGCACCTAGCTCCCTAACCTCACCTTTCAGGACCTCCTCACTCTTCCTACCCACGTCATTGGTCCCTACATGGACCACGACATCCGGCTGCTCACCCTCCCTCTTGAGAATACTGAGAACTCAATCTGAGATATCGCGGACCATGACACCAGGGAGGCAACAGACCATCCGGGATTCTCGATCTCTTCCACAGAACCTCCTATCTGTCCCCCTAACTATTGAATCCCCTATCACTACTGCTCTCCCCTTTTCCCTCCTTCCCTTCTGAGCTGAGGGTCCAGTCTCGGTGCCAGAGGCGCAACCACTGCAACTTGTCCCTGGTAGGTCGTCCCCACCAACAGTATCCAAAACGGTATACTTATTGTTGATGGGAATGGCCACAGAGGTGCTCTGCTCTTCCTGTCTATTCCCCTTCCCTCTCCTGACAGTCACCCAACTACCTGTCTCCTGACTCCTAGGGGTGACTATCTCCCTGAAACTCCTGTGTATTTCTGCCTCTGCCTCCCGAATGATCCGAAGTTCATCCAGCTCCAGCTCCAGTTCCCTAACACGGTTTGTCAGGAGCTGCAGCTGGATGCACCTTTTGCAGGTGTTGTCATCAGGGACAGCTGTGCTCGCCCCGACTTCCCACGTACTGCAATCGGAGCACTCAACTGCCCTAACTGCTGCCTCCATTACCTACTCCTAATCTAATTAGATTAATTAAAGGAGCTTTCCCGGCCTTACCTCACCTGGAATGAAGCTTGTACTCGGCCTCTGCTCGCTATTTAAATTCTCCCGCTGATCTCAAAGGCCGACTTTCACGTGCTTGAGCAGTCGTGTCCCGTTCAAACCTCGCTTCTGCCTGTTCTCGCCGAAGCCTGAACAGCCGTCCCACTCTGCCTCAGTCCACTCCAATGATGGCTGCTGTAAATGGCGGTCTTTCCTTTAAACCTTTGGCGCGCTACGTCACACGCCTGCGCAGTCTAGCCTCTTTGCCCCGATCAGTTAAAAAAAACGGCTTCTCTCTGAGCTTCTTTTACCTCTTCCCTCTCCGCCTCTTGCTTTGAGTTAAAAGGCCATTGGAAACTTCTTCTCCTTTATAAACCTTTGGTGCACTGTGTCACACACCTGGGCAGTCTAGCCTCTTTGCCCTGATCAGTTATAAAAAAAAAAGGCTTCTCTCCGAGCTTCACACACAAAATGCTGGTGCAACACAGCAGGCCAGGCAGCATCTATAAGGAGAAGCACTGTCGACGTTTCGGGCCGAGACCCTTCGTCAGGACTAACTGGAAGGAATGATAGTAATGATTTGAAAGTAGTGGGGGGAGGGGGAAATGCGAAATGATGGGAGAAGACCGGAGGGGGAGGGATGAAGCTAAAAGCTGGAAAGGTGATTGGCAAAAGTGATACAGAGCTGGAGAAGGGAAAGGATCATGGGACGGGAGGCCTCGGAAGGAAAAAAGGGAGGGGGAGCACCAGAGGAAGATGGAGAACAGGCAGAGTGATGGGCAGAGAGAGTGAAAAAAAACAAACAATTGAATATGTCAGGGATGTAAGAAGAGGAGGAGGGGCATTAACAGAAGTTAGAGAAGTCAATGTTCATGCCATCAGGTTGGAGGCTACCCAGCTGGTATATAAGGTGTTGTTCCTCCAACCTGAGTGTGGCTTCATCTTGACAGTAGAGGAGGCCGTGGATAGACATATCAGAATCTGAATGGGACGTGGAATTAAAATGTGTGGCCACTGGGAGATCCTGCTTTCTCTGGTGGACAGAGTGTAGGTGTTCAGCGAAACGGTGTCCCAGTCTGCGTCTGGTCTCACCAATATATAAAAGGCCACACTGGGAGCACCGGACACAGTATACCACATCAGCCGACTCACAGGTGAAGTGTCGCCTCACCTGGAAGGACTGTCTGGGGCCCTGAATGGTGGTGAGGGAGGAAGTGTAAGGGCAGGTGTAGCACTTGTTCCGCTTACAAGGATAAGTACCAGGAGGGAGATCGGTGGGAAGGGATGGGGGGGATCGAGTGGACAAGGGAGTCATGTAGGGAGCGATCCCTGCGGAAAGCAGAAAGAGGGGGGGAAGGGAAAGATCCCTCCCCACCTCCCACCCTATCCCTTCCCACCAATTGACGCCCTTGTCCACTCGTTAGGTTGGACATCTAGAACACCTAGAACATAGTGATGTGTCACTGGGACCGTCTGTGGACAGCATTGTCTGATTTGGAGGTGACATAGTTCTTTATCACTTTTGCCAGTTGTGGCTTATCTGGCTGGTACAAGAGATCTTTGCTTCAAACAAAGACATCCGATATGGACAGAGTTCATAGTTCATTACTTCTTCTAGCCGGAGATCACCTGTCTGTGACACAACCAGAAACCTCTGGAATAACAATGCTGGATCTATGGTACGGTCTTCAGCAACTTTGACTGCCTGCTGGATGCTAGTGTCTTGACCTTCGAACTCCTTTTGTGCGAATACGAGAGAACAGAGTGTCCGTCCATCTTCCTAACTATGTCATGTCCTATTGTGAGCAGGTCATGTACATTGACATCCTCATTTGCATAAACCCCTGTGATGATGTTGTGCAATGATTTATCATCCGAAAACAGTTTTGCTGTGACTTTTTCAAGGTCAGCCTCATCTCTACTCACTCTGGAGATGGACAACTCCTTATGTTGTTCACCTGTTGTGGACAGTTCTTGCATGGCAAGGTTGAAAGAGGATGACACAGTGCAAGACATAGTCCAAACTGCTCTCTGCTGCTCTGACATCCCACTTCCGCGCACTTGGCCCCCTTGGCTTTTTAGTGAGTGCATTAGTGTCTGTTCTACCACAAGGTTAGATCCAAGGCCAGCCCAGTGTTGGCTGCTGCATCTGATTACATGGAACCCAGACTGGAACTTCTGATGAACCTCAGGGTTGTCATCCTCCAATGCAAGCATCTTCTGGAGATAGAGACAAACCGACTTCAGATAATTTGGATAGCCAGCAGCTGAGAATAATGGCAAACAAGCTGAGATGGCACTGAGATGCATTTTCCATGACCCCATTCGATCAGCCGCAACAAGTGCCCAATCAATCCCTACCGTGTGCTGGTAGTTGACCCAGTATGCTGGTTTTGGAGGTCCCTGCCAGTTCATCCTTTTTAAGAGTTACAGTTTTGTCAATCCTGCAAATGCAATCTGATTTTAACAACGACTCTAAGTCACTTGTGTCAGTCTCCATCAGCAAGCAGAGTGTCTCAAGTTCCTCCACTTGGTCTTGAAAACCAGGGTTATTCTCCATGATTTTAGCAACAACCTGTCATGGAAGTCATGTGTAGGACACTGATCACAGTTCTAGCGATTAAAAAAAATACCCGGCGGGTATTCCCAATTCACTATTTATACCACAATTATGGCACTACTTTAGTTAGAAGCAGAGAAATATAGCAAAATAAGACAGGTATGGGTCTGATTCTTTTCATTGGCAGCCATTTTTTTAGTGTTAGTTATTTTTTCTTTCCTGTGCTCTGTTTCTGTCCAACTTTTGATATGTTGTCCAGTATGTCTGAAAGTACGGGAAATGACCATAAAACGTTTTTTTGCAGTTTTTTTTAGTGTAGGGGTAATTTGGCGCTACATTGACAGCATTATCTCCACTCCTTCAATCTTATTTACATCCTCCCTGTAGATAGGTGACCAGACCTGTACACAGTCCTCCAAATTAGGCCTCAACAATGTCACATACAACTTCAACATAACATCCCAATTCCTGTACTCAGTACTTTGATTTGTGAAAGCCAATGTGCTAAAAGATTTCTTTGGACCCCACCTATCTGTAATCCTTCTTTCAAGGAGTTATGGATCTGTATTCTACCGCACACCTCAGTGGCCCATTGTTCAGTCTGTAAGTCCTACCCTAGTATGTCCAAAAGACATTAAGTTATAGGAGCAGAATTAGGCTTGACCCATCAAGTCTGCACCATTTCCCTCCCAGCTCCAACCTCCTGCCTTCTCCCCCGTCAACCTATCAGATGTTGGAAATCGGTATACCTGATGGTTTCCCAGATGACTATGTCTATGGGAAATGCATCCAACTTCAGGCCCTGACAGATCAGATCAAGGAGCTGGATGTACTCTGAAGATATTATAGACGAGACTTTTGAAGAGGTTCTTACACCCAGAGTACAGGTTTTGGACAGTGCATACACCAGGAGAGGTAAGGGATTAAGGAGTCAGTGCAGGGTTCCCCGGGGCCACTTCCCTCAGCAACAAGAATACCACTTTGAATACTGCTGGGGGTCGGGGGAATGACCCACCAGGGATAGCAGCAGCAGCCATGCTGGTGACATTGTGGCCAGCTCTGAGGATCAACATGGAAGGATAAAGTCAGGCAGTGCAGTAGTTATAGGGGACTCCGTAGTTAGAGGGACAAAAAGGAGATTCTGTGGCAAAAAAGGAGACACCAGGAAGGTGTATTGTCTCCCAGGTGTTAGGGTTCAGGATGTATTGGTGTGACTGCTTGATATTCTCGAGGGGGAGGGGGAACAGTAGGAGGTCGTAGTGAACGTTGGCACCAGTGACACAGAGAAAAGGGGAAGAGGGCCTACGCAATGAATATATAGAGTTAGGAAAGAGGCTGAAACAGTAGTCACCAACCTTTTTAAGCCCAAGGTCCCCTACCTCGGCCTTAGTTCAAGGCAAGATTGACCCCCGGGCAATTAGTTACACGCATGCGCACCAGGGCAGAAAAGACTGGAAGTAGAAATAATGTATGAACACCAGGGGTACCCACCCTTTTATGCACTGTAGACAGGTTTAATATTGACAATATTCTTGCGGACTGGCCAACGGGGTGCGGGGGTGTTAAACACGACGGGAATAGAGCAATACTCGAAGCAGGTTCCTTATGTCCAGTCTATTCTGCAATTTAGTTGCACTTAGCTTCTGTTCCACGCTGCTCACAAAACTCAACACGTTTGTCTTTAAGTGCTGGGCACTTGGACTCAAGGTACCGAAGCAATTTTGAGGGCTTCATTGCCTCAGACAGCCTCCCGGCCCGAACTCCAACCTCCCGCCCGCCGCTAGATGCCTTGGCCGGGTGTGGCTGGTTGCGGGTGGGGTGAGAGGACAAGGTCAGGGCCGGAGATCTCCGTTCCAGGGCCGCGGCGGTCGCATTCTGAAGAGAGTGACTGAGCGAGGGAGGAATGTAACAGGGAGCGGGCCCACCCCCTCGTAGGATCTATCAGACGACAAGAGTTTGTTTCTGTAGATCATAGTGAGGTAGCTGCTCTGCTACTTACAAAACGTTGAGCCCAAATGAGGCCGTCTGCGAATATTTTAGCTCCGGATTCCCCAAGAACATTCGGTCTGCTAAACAGGTTCAGAGGCAGTGCTCCAGTCCAGTAGCGACGGCACTTCCCGCCAGCCGCCCAAGGCCAATCAGTGATCCCTGGCGCGAGTGTGTCACTGCGTTTAGGCGGGTGATGACCTCGCGTGGGTTCAAGTTCAACAGTGGGTGTGACAGGGAATGACGAAAGGTGCAGCTGACTCATAACGTTTCCTTACGGCCCGGTCGTTGGGGACCACTGAAGTACACTGTAGTGCGGGGGAGCTACACACATGCACACTGGGCAGAAAGAACGGAACCAAAACCCTGCAACCTGGAAACAATCTCTCAACAGTATTTGTGTATTTATTTTCCTTTTTTTTTTCAGGATCTACTGGGAAAGTCTCAAAGATCGACCAGTCGATCGGGATTGACATGTTGGCGACCACTAATCTACAAGGTAATAACCTCTGGATTACTCCCGGTGGCATGGGTTCATGTAGGTAGGAATGGGGTGATAGAACAGATGAATGAGTGGTTGTGGAGATGGTGCAGGGACAGGGTTTCATGGTTTTGGATCTTTGGAACCTGTTCTGGGGAGGGGAGTGACCTGTACAAGAGGGATAGATTGTACCTGAACTGGGAGGGAACCAATATCCTGGCTGGGAGGTTTGCTAATGCTACTCGGGAGGGTTTAAACTAGTTTTGCAGGGAGCTGGGAACTGGAGCCCCAGGTCAGTGAAGGAAGGATCGGACCAGAAAGTAGATGTCAGGGAAAGTATTGAAAGGCAAAATGAAAATTACAGCTCTGATGGGTCAGATAGTTTCAAGTGTGTTTACCAGGGGTATTATGTGTAAAGGAGATGATCTTAGAACATGGATTGGTACATGGAACTATGATTTACCACAGAACACTATGGCACAGTACAGGCCCTTCAGCCCTCCATGTTGTCCCAACCCATATAATCCTTAAAAAAAAGTACTAAACCCACATTACCCCATAACCTTCCATTTTTCTTTCATCCATGTGCCTGTCCAAGAGGCTTTTAAATACCCCTAATGTTTTAGCCTCCACCACCATCCCTGGCAAGTCATTCCAGGCACTCACAACCCTCTGTGTAAAAAAAACTTACCCCTGATGTCTCCCCTAAACTTCCCTCCCTTAATTTTGTACATATGCCCTCTGGTGTTTGCTATTGGTGCCCTGGGAAACAGGTACTGACTATCCACCCTATCTATGCCTCTCATAATCTTGTAGACCTCCTTCAAGTCCCCTGTCATTCTTCTACGCTCCAAAGAGAAAAGTCCCAGCTCTGCTAACCTTGCTTCATATGACTTGTTCTCCAATCCAGGCAACATCCTGGTAAATCTCCTCTGCACCCTCTCCATAGCTTCCACATCCTTCCTATAATGAGGTGACCAGAATCGAACACAATACTCTAAGTGTGGTCTCACCAGAGATTTGTAGAGTTGCAACATGACCTCTCTGCTCTTGAACTCAATCTCCCTGTTAATGAAGCCTAGCATCCCATAGGCTTTCTTAACTACCCTATCAACCTGTGCAGCGACCTTAAAGGATGTATGGATTTGAACCCCAAGGTCCCCTTGTTCATCCACACTCTTAAGTAACTGACTATTAATCCTGTACTCAGTCTTCTGGTTTGTCTTTCCAAAATGCATCACCTCACACTTGTCCGGATTGAACTCCATCTGCCATTTTTCTGCCCAACTCTGCAGCCTCTCTATATCCTCTTGTAACCTTCGACCACCTACAGCTCCATCCACAACTCCTCCAATCTTCATGCCATCCGCAAACTCACCCATCCTTCCGCCTCTACATCCAGGTCATTTATAAAAATCACAAATAGCAGGGGTCCCAGGACAGATCCCTGTGGCACTCCACTAGTCATCGACCACCAGGCAGAATACTTTCCTTCCACAACTACCCTCTGCTTTCTTCCCTTAGCCAATTTTTTATCCAAACAGCCAAGGTTCCACTTATCCCATGCCTCATGACTTTCTGGATGAGTCTCTTGTGAGGGACCTTGTCAAATGCCTTGCTAAGGTCCATGTAGATCACATCCACTGCCCTACCCTCATCAATTTCTTTTGTTACCTCTTTAAAAAACTCAATCAGGCTCGTGAGGCACGATCTTCCCTTCACAAAACCATGTTGACTATCCATGTGTAGACTGTACTTCTCCAAATGCTCATAGATCCTATCCTTCAGAATCCTTTCCAGTAGTTTGCATAGCACTGACTCACCGGTCTATAGTTCCCAGGATTCTCCCTATTATCTTTTTTAAACAAGGGAACTACATTTGCCATTCTCCAGTCCTATGGCACTTCCCCTGCAGCCAAGGAGGATTCAAAGGTCTTTGCTAATGTTCCAACGACCTCTTCTCTCAATTCCCACAACAACCTGGGGTGTATCATATCCGGCCCTGGGGAATTATCAATCTTAATGTTTTTAAGAAGATCCAGCACTTCTTCTTCCTTAATCTCCACATTGTCCAGCACACAGGCCTGCTCTACTTTGACCTCATCCTGATCAAGATTCTTTTCATTTGTGAATACTGAAGCAAAGTATTCATCTAGGACCTCCCCAACCTCCTCCACCTGCAGGCACATGTTGCCCTCTTTATCCTTTAGCGGTCCCACCTTCATTCTCGTCATCCTCCTATTCTTCACATGTGCATAGAACGCCTTGGGGTTCTCCTTAATTCTGCATGCTAAGGCCTTCTCATGCCCCCTTCGAGCTTTCTTAACTTTCTTTTGCTTCTTCCTGGCTACCCTATATTTCTCATAAGCCCCTCCTACTTCCTGCTTCTTATATCTAACATATGCTTCCTTTTTCCTCTTGACGAGTTGCCTCAAGTGTTTTGTCAGCCACGGTTCCCTTTTCCTACCATTTTTTCCTTGCCTCAGAGGGACAAACCTATCCAGAACCCAGCTCAAGTGGTCCCTAAACTTCTCCCACATTACTTCTGTGCTTTCCCCTTTGAACATCTGTTTCCAATTTACTCTCGCTACTTCCTGCCTCATCCCTTCAAAGTTAGCCCTTCCCCAGTTAAGCACTTTATCCCTGATTTTATCTGATTTTATCCCTTTCCATAGCTATGCTTAAGCTAAGGGAGTTTGGTCACTCTCACCAAAATGTTTCTCCACCAAGAGGTCTGTCACCTGACCAGGTTCATTACCCAGAACTAGATCCAGTTGAGCCTCTCCTCTCATCGGCCGGTCTACATACTGTGTCAGGAATCCTTCTTGAACACACCTGACAAATTCAGCCCCCTCCATCCCCCTTGCACTCAGGAGGTGCCAGTCAATATGAGGGAAGTTGAAATCACCCATAACAACTACCCTGTATTTCCTGCTCCCTTCTAAAATCTGCCTGCTTATCTGCTCCTCGGTGTCCCGAGGGCTATTTGGGGGCCTATAGACTACTCCCAGCACAGTGATTGATCCTTCCTATTTCTGACTTCCACCCAGACTGACTCCATGGACACTCCCTCTGCAGCGTCCTCCCTTTCTATAGACGTGATACTATCCCTGACCAGCAATGCCACTGCCCCACTTTTCTACCTCCCGTCCTATTCCTTTTAAAACACCTGAACCCCGGGACCTGCATCATCCAATCCTGCCCTTCCTCCAACCAAGTTTCAGTAATGGCCACAACATCGTAGTTCCACGTACTAATCCATGCTCTAAGTTCATCCTCTTTGTTTCTAATACTCCTAGCATTGAAATAGACACATTTCAACCCCTTTAACTGGCTGCAATTATGTTCTGTCCCCTGCCTGTCCTTCCTCATCAACTCAGAACTCTTAGTATCATGCCCTTGTCCTTCTACTTTAATCCCTGCACTCACATTCTGATTCCCAACCCCCTGCCAAACTAGTTTAAACCCTCCCCAACAGCTCTATCAAACCTGCCCACCAGGATATTGTTCCCCCTGGGATTCAAGTGCAACCCGTCCTTTTTGTACAGGTCACGCCCACCCCAAAAGAGGTCCCAATGATCCAGAAATCTGAATCCCTGCCCCCCGCTCCAATCCCTCAGCCACGCATTTATCCTCCACCTCATTCTATTCCTATTCTCATTGTCGTGTGGCGCAGGCAGTAATCCTGAGATTACTACCTTTGAGGTCCTGCTTTTCAACTTCCTTCCTAACTCCCTGCAGTCTTCTTTCAGGACCTCTTCCCTTTTCCTACCTATGTCATTGGTACCAATATGTACCACGACCTCTGGCTGTTCTCCCTCCCACCACAGGATATCCTGGACACAATCAGAAATATCTCGGACCCTGGCACCTGGGAGGCAAACTACCATCCGAGTTTCTTTCCTGCGTCCACAGAATCACCTGTCTGAACCCCCTGACTATAGAGTCCCACATCACTACTGCCTTCCTTTTCCTTTCCTTACCCTTCTGAGCCACAGGGCCAGACTCTGTGCCAGAGGCACGGCCACTGTTGCTTCCCCCAGGTAGGCTGTCCCCCCCAACAGTACTCAAACAGGGGTACATTGTCAAGGGGTACAGCCAGAGGGGTACTCTCTAGTACCTGACTCTTCCCCTTCCCTCTCCTGACTGTGACCCACTTCTCTGTCTCCCGTGGCCCCGGAGAGACCACCTGCCTGTAACTCCTCTCTATCACCTCCTCACTCTCCCTGACCAGATGAAGGTCATCGAGCTGCAGCTCCAGTTCCCTAACACGGTCCGCTAGGAGTTGCATCTCGATGCACCAGGTGCAGATGTGGCCGTCTGGGATGCCGGGAGACTCCAGGACCTCCCACATCTGACACCGACCACAGACAACTGGCCTTACACACATACTAGCTCCTTTTGCAATCAACAACTGCCTCACCTCATCCTGTTACCGCCGAAGCCCGTGGAGCCAAAGCCCTTTCACTCTGCTGCCTCTCACTCTGCTGCCCCTCACTCTGCTGCCTCTCACTCTGCTGCCCCTCACTCTGCTGCCTATCACTCTGCTGCCCCTCACTCTGCTGCCTCTCACTACGCTGCCTCTCACTCTGCTGCCTCTCACTCTGCTGCCTCTCACTCTGCTGCCTCTCACTCTGCTGCCTCTCACTCTGCTGCCTCTCACTCTGCTGCCTCTCACTCTGCTGCCCCTCACTCTGCTGCCTCTCACTCTGCTGCCTCTCACTCCACTGCCCACTCCCAACGCTGCCCGCTGGATATGGCTGCCTTCTTTTTAAACTGTTCGTACTGAACTGGCTGACGTCACGCGCCTGCGCAGTCTGGCCTCTCTCTTCTCCCGCAAACTGAAAATGTCTTCCCACTGGAAATCTTTAGGTGCTCTCCCGCTGCCTTCTTGTTCCGAATCAAAAACTTCTGCAGATTCCTTGCCCTTTTTAAACGTTCGCGCTCAACTGGCTGACGTCGTGGCCATTACTGAAACTTAGCTGAGAGAGGGACAGAAATGGCTGTTTAATGTACCAGTTTTCAAAGCTTTAGAGAAGATCAAGAAAGAGGTAAAAGAGTGGGGGGTGGAGTTGCATGACTAATCAGGGACAATATCACGGCTGCACTCCGGGAGACATAGTGAAGGGTCAGACATGGAGTCCATTGGGGTGGAACTCAGGAATAGGAGGGGTGCAATCACACTGATGGGTTGTACTATCGATCCCTGAAGACACTGGACATTGAGGAACAGATGTGTAATCAGATTAAGGAAATGTGTCAAAATCATATGGTTGTTGGCATGAGGGATTTCAACTTCCCTAATATAACCTGGGGCCTTCTTAGTGAAACGGGGTGATGTGGGGCAGAATTTGTTAAGAGTATCCAGGAGAGTTTTGTAAATCAATTTGTAGACATTCCAATGTGGGGAGGGAACATACTGGAAACATAGAAGCATAGAAAACCTACAACACAATACAGGCCCTTCGTGCCAAACATGTCCCTACCTCAGAAATTGCTAGGCTTACCCATAGCCCTCTATTTTTCTAAGCTCCATGTACCTATCTAACAGTCTCTTAAAAGACCCTATCGTATCTGCCTCCACCACCATTGCTGGTAGCCGATTCCACACACTCACCACTCTCTGAGTAAAAAACTTACCCCTGACATCTCCTCTGTACCTACTTCCCAGCACCTTAAACTTGTGTCCTCTTGTGGTAACCATTTCTCCCTGGGAAAAAGCCTCTGACTATCCACACGATCAATGCCTCTCATCATCTTATACACCTCTATCAGGTCACCTCTCATTCTCCATCACTCCAAGGAGAAAAGGCTGAGTTTACTCAACCTATTCTCATAAGGCATGCTCCCCAATCCAGGCAACATCCTTGTAAATCTCCTCTGCACCCTTTCTATGGCTTCCACATCCTTCCTGTAGTGAACTAAGCAAGTGGGGTCTGACCAGGGTCCTATATAGCTGCAACAGTACCTCTCAGCTCCTAAGTTCAATCCCACGATTGATGAAAGCCAATACACCGTACACCTTCCTAACCACAGAGTCAACCTGCACAGCTGCTTTGAGCGTCCTGTGGACTCGGACCCCAAGATCCCTCTGATCCTCCACACTGCAAAGAGTTTTACCATTAATACTATATTCTGCCATCATATTTGACCTACCAAAATGAACCACTTCACATTTATCTGGGTTGAACTCCATCTGCCACTTCTCAGCCCAGTTTTGCATCCTATCAATGTCCTGCTGTAACCTCTGACAGCCCTCCACACTATCCACAACACCTCCAACCTTTGTGTCATCAGTAAATTTACTAGGCCATCCCTCCACTTCCTCATTCAGGTCATTTATAAAAATCATGAAGAGTAAGGGTCCCAGAACAGATCCCTGAGGCACTCCACTGGTGACTGACCTCCATGCAGAATATGACTCTTTGCCTTCTGTGGGCAAGTCAGTTTTGGATCCACAAATCAATGTCCCCTTGAATCCCATGCCTCCTTACTTTCTCAATAAGCCTTGCATGGGGTACTTTATCAAATGCCTTGCTCAAATAAAAATCAATCAGGGTCATAAGGCACGACCTGCCCTTGAAAAAGCCATGTTGACTACTCCTAATCATATTATACCTCTCCAAATGTTCATAAATCCTGCCTCTCAGGATCTTCTCCATCAACTTACCAACCACTGAGGTAAGACTCACTGGTCTATAATTTCCTGGGCTATCTCTACTCCCTTTCTTGAATAAAGGAACAACATCCACACCCCTCCAATTCTCTGGAACCTCTCCCATCCCCATCGATGATGCAAAGATCATTACCAGAGGCTCAGCAATTTCCTCCCTCGCCTCCCACAGTAGCCTGGGTTACATCTCATCCGATCCCGGTGACTTATCCAACTTGGTGTTTCACAAAAGCTCCAGCACATCCTCTTTCTTTAATATATACTTGCTCAAGCTTTTCAGTCTGCTGCAAGTCATCACTACAATTACTAAAATTCTTTTCCATAGTGAATACTGAAGTAAAGTATTCATACTGGCCCTGGTGTTGGGTAATGAGCCTGGCCAGGGGAATGACCTTTCAGTGGGTGAACAGTGAGGGGACAGTGACCACAACTCCTTATCTTTCAGGATAGCTATAGATAAGCAACACACACAAAATTCTGGAGGAACTCAGCAGGTCAGGCAGCATCTATGGAAAAAAGTACAGTTGGTGTTCTGGCAAATACGGTGGGAAGCAATCTCCCAATCTATGTCAGGTCTCACCGATAAACAAGAGGCCACACCTGGAGCACCAAACACAGTAAATGACCCCAACAGACTCACAGGTGATGTGTCGCCTCACCTGTCTGGGGCCCTGAATGGTAGTGAGGGAGAAGGCGTAGGGGCAGGTGAAGCACTTGTTCTGTTTGCAGGGATAATTGCCAGAAGGGAGATCAGTGGGAAGGGACAAATGGACAAGGGAGTCACATAGGGAGCAATCCCTGTGGAAAGCAGAAAGTGGGGGAGGGGAGGGAAAGAGGGGAGATGTGCTTGTAGAGGGATCGCATTGGAGGCAATGGAAGTTTCAGAGGATTGTATGCTGGATATAGAGTCTGGTAGGATAGTACATAAGGAAAAGAGGAACCCTACCCCTGGTAGGGTGACAGGATGATGGGGTAAGACCAGACATGTGTGAAATGGAAGAGATGTGGTTGAGGGCAGTGTTGATGGTGGAGGAATGGAAGCCCCTTTCTTTGAAAAAGGAGGACATCTCCTTTGTTCTAGAAAGTAAAGCCTCATCCTGAGAGCAGACGTAGTGAAGGTGGAAGAACTGAGACAAGGGGGTGGCGTTTTTATAAGTAGCAGGGTGAGACAAGGTTTAGTCTAGGTAGCTGTGAGAGTCTGTAGGTTTGTAATATACATCTTTTAAATCCTTTTAAATCGAAGCAAGAGGCGGAGAGGGAAGAGGTAAAAAAAGTTTGGAGAGAAAACACGAGGAAATCTGCAGATGCTGGAAATTCAAGCACAACACACACAAAATGCTGGTGGAACACAGTAGGCCAGGCAGCATCTATAGGGAGAAGCACTGTCGACGTTTCGGGCTGAGACCCTTCGTCAGGACTAACTGAAGGGAAGGATAATAAGAAATTTGAAAGTAGTGGGGGGAGGGGGAAATGCGAAATGATAGGAGAAGACCGGAGGGGGTGGAATGAAGCTAAGAGCTGGAAAGGTGATTGGTGAAAGTGATACAGAGCATAGGTGTTCATCGAAATAGTCTCCCAGTCTGCGTCGGGTCTCACCAATATATAAAAGGCCACACCGGGAGCACTGGACACAGTATACCACACCAGCTGACTCACAGGTGAAGTGTCGCCTCACCTGGAAGGACTGTCTGGGGCCCTGAATGGTGGTGAGGGAGGAAGTGTAACTAACTTATCACAAATAGAAGATATTAATCCTTTGCCCAGTGGATTAATACGAAGAAACAGGTCCACGAAGTTTTCCTCAGGCATCTCAGGAAAATTTGATCTTAAAAGGAGAATGAAATGTCTAATATGAAGGTGTCAAAAGAAATAAGTATTAGGTAGGTTAAACTTTTCAGATAGTTGTTGAAAAGTTGCTAAACAATTATCTATGAAAAGATATTCAAAGCGCCTAATGCCCTTTCTATACCAATCATGAAATGTTGAGTCTTGCATAGAAGGTAGGAGTAGTAAAAGATGATTGTGTAAAATAGCACTAGAGAGAGCGAGAGAAACCATGAAGGCCATTAAGTTTTCTAAACTGAGCCCATATTCTCAGAGTATGTCTAATAGAGGATTAACAATTAGTCTGGGCAAGCGACAAGAAAGTGCAGATCCAAGAAGTGCAGAAATGGAGAGATCCTCACTAGAGTTCAACTCCATTGCCACTTATTTTAGGCAGTCAGACTGATTATGAAAGAAGGACTAAAAAGTAAGACAGCAAATATTGGCTGCCCAATCACATAAACGGAAGTTAGGCAAAGCCATACCGCCTTCCTTTTTAGATTTTTGAAGGTGAGCTTTATTAAGTCTGGAATGTTTGCCCTTCCATAGATAGGACAAAATGATAGAATCTAACAAACCAAAAAAAGCTTTAGAAATAAAAATTGGTAAAGACTGAAATAAGTATAAAAATTTAGGAATTTTAATAACATTAATTTGACCTACCAGAGACACGGACAAGGGTGACCACTGTGTCAAACTCTGTTTTGTAGAGTTTAAAAGATTAGCAACATTTTCTCGAAAAAGATTCTTGAAGTTCCTTGTTACTGTACTACCAAGGTAAGTAAATTGATTATCAACTACTTCGAAAGGGATGTCATGAAATACTAATAATAGTACTTCTCTATTGATTGGGAAGAGTTCGCTCTTGTGTAAATTAATTTTGTAACTGGAAAGCTGACTAAATTGATTAAGAAGTGAAATCATTGGGGGTAAGGAAGTAGATGGATTTGATATAAAAAGTAAAGGATCATCAGCATAAAGAGAAACTTGATGCTCAACACCCCCCTCCAAATCCACATCAATTCAGCACAGCTACGAAACGCAATCGCCAGTGGCTCTATGGCCAGATCAAAAAGTAAGGGACTTAAAGGACATCCATGTTGGGTGCCACGTTTAAGGCTAAAAGACTGGGATTGCTGAGAGTTAGTCTAAACAGAAGTGGTGGGACATGAATATAACAATTAATCCATGAAATAAAACTTTGTCCAAAATCAAATTTTTCTAAAACCGCAAAAATGTAATTCCACTCCACACGATGAAATGCTTTCTCCACATCAAGAGAAATGATACATTCAGGAGTCCCAAATGAGGGTGAGTACAAGATATTAAATAGACTTGTATATTTAAAAAAAGGGAAGGTGATTTTTAATAAAAAACCAGTTTGATCTTCAGAAATAATAGAAGGAGCAATGTTCTCTAATTTACGAGCCAAAACTTTAGCCAAAATTTTAACATCAATATTTAACAAAGAAATCGGCCCATACAAAGAATACTCTGTTGGATTTTTACCTTTTTTTGGCTAAAAGAATGATACATGCCTCGTTAAATGTTGCTGGCAATTTACCATGTTTAAACAAATCAGATAGAACTAAGAATAACTGAGACGAAAGCAGTGAGGAAAATGATTTGTTTATAAAATTCTGCAGAAAACCCATCAGGTCCAGGAGATTTACTGACTGCAGTGCAGAAATAGCATAAGATATTTCTTCTGGTGATAATGGTTCATTGAGTTTTACTTTAAAATCAGAAGAGAGCAAAGGAATACATCTGTTTAAAAAATGCTCAACAGAGATATTATCATTTAAAGATTCAGAGGTATAAAGTCGAGAATAATAGTTCTTAAATGTGTCATTAACTTCAGAATGATTCGAAGTAATGTTCCCATATCCTTTTCGAATTTTTGTATTTTGTTGTTTAGCTTTAGAGCATCTTAGTTGGTTGACTAAAAACTTGCTGGATTTATCACCATGGATATAAAACCAGCTCTTGCTTTCAAGAAGTTGACATTCAACTGGTTGAGTGGACATAAGGTCAAACTTAGTTTGAAGTTCTACTCACTTCTTGTGCAGTTCAGGATTTTTGGTCTGGGCATATAGTTGGTCTGTTGCTTTAATCTGACTGATCAAATCTAATCACTCTAAATGGGTCTTTCTTTTCAGATTTGCATAGAAAGTATATGAAATTATTTGACCCCTCAAATATGCTTTCATGGCATCCCTGACAACCTGGGATGAGATTTCAGGTGACATGTTAGTTTTAGGAAAGAAGTTATCTGGTCCTTCATAAATTTTGCAAAATCATTGTCCGATAACAAGGGCGGATTAAAACGCCAATGTTTATTCATTTGAGGGAGACCAGGAAAATTTATAGACAGGGTAACTGGGGCATGATCTGAAATCAATATACTCTGATAATCACAAGAGTGAACAGATGGAATCAGCTGGTAACCCATTAAAAAATAATCAATGCTAGTAAAAGTATGATGGACATGTGATAAAAGGAATAATCTTTCTCAATAGATGGAAAAAACGCCACATATCAGAGATACCATCATTAGAAAGAAATAAGTGAATAGATAAAGCAGATTTACTAGGTAGTCTAGGAACAGAGGACGATCAATCCAAAACTGGATCTAATCAACAGTTAAAATCACCATCCAATATAAGAGAATACAAACTCAAATCAGGCAATAAAGAGAAAAAACGTTCAAAAAAGTTCACATCATCCAAATTGGGAGCATACAGGTTAGCCAATACTATCCTAGTATTATACAATTTCCCTGAGACAATAATAAAATGACAATTTGTATCAGATATTTTGCTGTGAAACTCAATGGGAACATTTTGATTAATAAGGATAGAGAACCCCCCCCCCCCCCGAATGGAAGTGCTGTCCCACCCACCTTGTCATTAGATGAGAATTATCAAAGCTATGAATATGAGTTTCTTGCAAAAAAAGCAATGCCATCTTTGAGCTGCTTAAGATGTGAGAACACCTTCCTTCTTTTAACAGGATGGTTCAATCCTTTAACATCCCAGCTTATAAAATTCAACATGCTAAACATTGACATTTAAAAAAAAACATAAAGGGTAGTAGGTATAAACAAGATCAAACATTCAGATAACAGCTCTGTGGCAAAAATATAAGACAAGAGAATCAGGAGAAAAAAATGTCCTGAGTAACTTCCCCGATGGTAGAATAGGTTGTGGTTGGGTTGACTTGGGTCCCCAATAATCTTTCAGGTTCTTTTCTCATACCTGTCTTTGTAAATGTCCTGACTCATGGGAAGATCACAACTACAGATGTGCTGGGCTGTTCACACCACTCTCTGCAGAGTCCTGTGATTAAGGGAGGTGCAGTTCCCATACCAGGCAGTGATGCAGCCAGTCAGGATGCTCTCAGTTATGCTCCTGTAGAAAGTTCTTAGGATATGGGGGGCCCATACCAAACTTCCTCAACTGTCTGAAGTGAAAGAAGCGCTGTTGTGCTTTTTTCACCACACAGCTGGTGTGTACAGACCATTGGGGTCCTCGGTGATGTGGATGCCAAGGAACTTGAAGCTGGTTACCATCTCAACCCCAGATCCATTGATGTCAATAGGGGTTCAACCCGATAAGTGTGAAGTGGTTCATTTTGGTAGGTCAAATATGATGACAGAATATAGTATTAATGGTAAGACTCTTGGCAATGTAGAGGATCAGAGGGATTTTGGGGTCAGAGTTCATAGGACTCTCAAAGCTGCTGCACAGGTTGACTCTGTGGTTAAGAAGGCATACAGTGCATTGGCCTTCATCAACCATGGAACTGAGTTTAGGAGCCGAGAGGTAATGTTGCAGCTATATAGGACCCTGGTCAGACCCCACTTGGAGTACTGTGCTCAGTTCTGGTCACCTCACTACAGGGAGGATGTGGAAACCATAGAAACAGTGCAGGGGAGATTTACAAGAACGTTGCCTGGATTGGGGAGGATGCCTTATGAGAATAGGTTGAGTAAACTCGGCCTTTTCTCCTTGGAGCGACGGAGAATGAGGGGTGACATGATTGAGGTGTATAAGATAATGAGAGGTATTGACCGTGTGGATAGTCAGAGGCTTTTCCCCAGGGCTGAAATGGCTAACATGAAAGGGCACAGTTTTAAGGTGCTTGGAAGTAGGTACAGAGGAGATATGAGGGGTAAGTTTTTTATGCAGAGAGTGGTGAGTGTGTGGAATGGGCTGCCAGCAACAGTGCTGAAGGTGGATTCTGCAGGGTCTTATAAGAAACTCCTGGACAGGTACATGGAGATAAGAAAAATAGAGGGCTATGGGTAACCCTAACTAATTTCTAAAGTAATACATGTTCAACACAGGGTTGTGGAAGGGAGTGTAGCAGTGGTCAAGTGTGTTATCTCCACTAGTGCTCACCTGGATGTGCTGACAAAACTTCAGAGAGATTTTTGTCAGCGACGCTCAATTAAAGTCACCGGTGACGATGAAGACAGCCTCTGGATGTGCAGTCTCCAGCGTGTTGATGGTCTTGTACTGTTCCTTGAGAGCCAGGTCAGTATCAGCCTGTACCGCTGTGATGATAACAGCCGTGAACTCCCTAGGCGGCCAGTAGGGTCTGCACAGCAGCACTAGATATTCCAGATCTGGGGAGCAAAAGGATTTGAGTGCATGCACGTTCTTGGTGTCACACCAAGCATTGTTGATCATGAAGCATACCCCTCCTCCTTTACTCTTCACAGTGAGGGTTCTTCGACCTGTCTGCCTGGAACAGGGGGATCCCAGAGGGATCAATGGCATGATCTGGTATCTCCTCCGTCAGCCAGGCCTCCACGAAGCACAAAACATTGCATTCCTTTGTTTCCCGCTGATAGGAGTTTCTAGCTCTCAGTTCACAAAGCTTGTTATCCAGGGACTGAACGTTAGCCAGAAGTATGCTAGGGAGCGTCAGCAGATTTGCATGCCGTCTCAGCCTCACCAGGATGCTGGCCCTTCTCCCTCGCCTCCAGTACTTCTTCCGAGGTAGTGGCAGCGTAAGAGATGAGTCTCCCATGGATCGCGCAAACAGGAGTTCCCAGTGTAGGAAAGGCAGCACATAGTGGGTAAATGCCATCTTTCTGATGTTCAGATGTTCTGACGTCTGTCGTATCTGCTGTGAATATCAGCTACTGGAACAGAAAATGCTAAGAAAATTACAGTGGTTAGTAGGGTACTGTAGATTTGGAACGGAGCTCACAACACGGCCACCGTAAGTGGTTCCATCTTTGCAGCACCAAACACAGTTCAGGTCCTCTTTAAATGCTCAATCCTTCCTGCCCAAAACATGATTGCCAATTAGCAGGGCTGTCCAGAAAATTTAAAGGGGCCTCGCCAGCCATGCATACTCCAGGGAGTTAGAGCATCTAAACCTCAGAAACCAACACGGACGGGTGCATGTCTTAACACTTAGACTAAGTTAACAGGTTGGTACAACATTGGGTTCTGAAGGGCCTGCACTTTGCTGTAATGTTCTGGTTCTATGTTCTATTTGTGTGGAGACTTGGACTTTTCCCTCATCACGGTCATGAACAGCCCACCCCTTACAGTCAGCCTGAGTCCAGATCCTAGACTCATTAGCCAGCGGGAACATCCCCCCTGTATCCAGCAATGTTAAACTCTGTCCTCAGTTCAGTGAGATCACAACTCATTCTTCTAATCCCCAGTGAACAGAGGGACGGTCAACTCAACTTCTCCTGATGTGACAGACTCACCAACACATGGACCTGAAACACTGACCCTGTTTCTCTCTCCACAGATGCTGCCTGACCTGCTGAGTATTTCAATGATTCTCTGATTTCAACATAGTAAAAAATTCTTCAGAATCTTCATTACAAGTGCAACGTTCATTTACCAAGGACAACAAGTTTGTACCCAGTCTTCCTGGTGTGGAATCTCCAAGTGAAGATATAATTCTGTGATCAATTCCAGGTTGCCATGGTGATCAACTACTGACTGTACTCAGTACACACCGTGGCAGGACAACGAGACCTGACAGAGGATCACCAGCCAGACGCACAGAACCATTCAGCCCTGTGATCCTGGGACAGGAACTGTGTGTTCCAGTAGGACATCAGGCACAACAAATATCCTGGACTGGAATAGAGTCAAAACGATAAATGGTTGGAGAGGAGTTTTAACTTTCTGGGAATTGAAGAAAGAGAACTGCATGCCTATCCCCAAAACACACCCTTTACCCAAACTCCCCTGCAGCAAAGAGAACAGAGATTCCAGGAGAACACACAGCATATCGGAGAAGAAGACAAGCATTCTACCAGCTGGAAATAATGTATGAAAATCTCAGCTCCCCACAAATTGTAAAAGATTTAGGATTACAGGATCATTATCCTCACAAACTGTCTCTTCAGACTGTCCAGGAGGTGTCCCAGGATAAACTGGAGGACAGCAACCCAACTCGAGCAGAAGATCTTCCCTGGCGATTTCTCCAAAGGATCCTCTCAGCCAATTCACTGACAAGAAATCCCAAATGGCCACCTGATCTCTCCTCGGAGGGTGAAGATGATGATGATGATGAAGACTTCAGTGATTTCTTTGAAGTTACAGCACCAGGGGATGGTGAGATGAATCCTCTGGATATCATTGCTGCCATTTTCCTCTGTGCTGACCACTCTCTCCAGCAGGAACTGATGCTGAAGATGTCTCTTTGCCAGTTTGCATTACCCTTTCTGATGCCAGACATACACAGTCACCCCATGGACAAGGTGAGGGGACCCACAGAAGGGCCTGGTGCCACCCTTCTCCTCTGGGCCATGAGACCCATTGTTAAAACATGGTGCCCACATTCTCCTACAGACAGCAGCCCCGTTGTGGAGGTGCCCATCGTGACAGCAGCCATGCCAACGGTGTCCTTCCTCAGACTGGGAAGGTGCACAGTGTCCAAATCCCGAATCCTCAATCTCACCCTGAGTCAGGCACAGCTGCAGCAGAACATCTTCCTGCACTCCGAGATGGAATGTGGGAATGTGCCCCGCAGGATATCCGATGGAATGGCGGAGATCAGCTGGTATCTCCCTTCTGGGAAGAGTAACACGGATATTTTCCCAGAGGCTGCTGTATTCATTAACCTCCGAGGCGATGCTGAAACTTTCCAGGGAAACGCTCGGTTTCTGGCAAAAGTATCCACTGCTCTCTTCATTTTCATTGATGTTATCGGTGAGAAGGAACGAGAATTCCTCGCCTCTCTCCCACAGTCACCAGCAAAACTCTTTCTCATAGTCAACACCCACATCAATCAGCAACACATAACCCCCAAGCAGGTGAAGAAAATGTTCAAAGATCTAAAGTTAGAACCTCAACAATGCCTTCTTCGGACAAATGAAAATGAAGCTAATCTTGCAGAGATAGTTTGTTCTCAGATCAAACAAGTAATTCTAGTGAGGGACAGGGACCAGACCTTGCTGAGCCTGGAGAAAATGGCTGACATTGCAATGGAAAGTGGGATTGAGGTCGATGAACATCAACCTGAAATACAACGAGCCAAGGAACTGACCAAAATACTGGACAGACTTGACTCAGGAGACATTACTGGGTATAAAAGGAGAGTGTTGCCCTTTCATGGAGAGCCCTGGCAAGGGTTGTCTAAAGTTGAAAAAGAGAAATCGCGGATGAAACTCCGTGGGGACAGAACCACAGTCGTGTATAACCACCAACTGGACCAGGAGAAGAACAGAATCCGGGAAGCTCAGCTCAGACAGAGTCTGTCGGAAGAGATGCGGCTGTTCATCGAATACCTCACCCGTCACGATGGGGTTGACAGAGCCATTTCCCTACAGTGGCTGAAGCTGGAACTGGACAGTAAATCACAGGAAGTTATGGCAGGATTGCGTAGAATTTATAAAGAACTGTGCAAAGACTCAAAGCAGAAGGTGAAGGAACTGAAGGAGTTGGATCAGAAGATGTCTGATAGTTCCCTGGGACTTGAGCACTTCATGAGGGAATTTGGCCAGGTTTATGAACTTTCAGTGACTCGACACGTCACCCGAAGGACACAGATCCACCCAAAGGTGCCGCAGTTCCCAGGGGTTGCTGCTGAACTGTTGCTGGAAGGGTTCCCACTGGAACTCATCGATGGAGACGTTTCCAACGTTCCCATTCCATGGATCACTGCCGTACTCACAGAGCTGGCCAACAAAGTGGGAAGAGCTTGCCGAGTGTTTGTGCTGACAGTGATCGGAGTTCAGAGCTCGGGCAAGTCCACACTCCTCAACACAATGTTCTGTTTGCGGTTTGCTGTGAGCAGCGGCCGATGTACTCGAGGGGCCTACATGCAGTTGATCAAAGTCACAGGGAGCCTGGCCGAGGAGCTGGGCTGTGAGTTCATCCTGGTCATTGACACAGAGGGGCTGAGAGCCCCAGAACTCGCAACACTGACAGACAGCTACGAGCACGACAATGAGCTGGCAACGTTCGTGGTTGGATTAAGCAACTTAACGTTGGTAAACATCGGGATGGAAAATCTGTCAGAGATGAAAGATATTTTACAGATTGTTGTTCATTCCTTAATCCGCATGAGGGAGACAGGAAAAGGGCCAAAGTGCATATTTGTGCACCAGAACGTCGGCGATGTGAGTGCGCACGAGCAGAATCTGAGAGGCCGTCAGAAACTCCTGGAGCAGCTGGATAAGATGACAGAGGCTGCAGCAAAGCTGGAGAAGGTAGACCGAGTAACGTTCCGGGATGTGATGGACTATGATGCTGACAAGGACAACTGGTACATCCCTGGTCTGTGGCATGGTACACCCCCAATGGCTGCAGTCAACACCGGCTACAGTGAACACGTCTCCCAACTGAAGAAGAACCTAATTCAGTGTCTAATCCAACGGAGCAAAAGCCAAAGAGCTTTCACTATCCCGGACTTTATCAAATGGATGGCTGGGCTTTGGGAGCAGGTGAAACATGAAAATTTCATTTTCAGCTTCCAGAACAGTCTGGTCGCAGAGGCTTACAACCACCTCTCCATGAAGTACAAGGACTGGGAGTGGGAACTCTGCAAATTCACTCACTCCTGGGGAAATGAGGCTGAAAACAGAATCAGCAATGCCAAAGGAGATCTCACTGAACTGCTCTGTAATCTGGAGAGGGAGATGAGGACAGAGATGAGCAAAAGGGAGGGTGTCACTCTGGATAAACTGCAAGCTCTGTATGAAAGTGGGGCTGATAACGTGTATCTGATGGAGAAATACAGAGAGGAATTTAAACTCAGCATCTCCAGTTTATGCAGCCGACTTCAGCACGATTCAATGCAGAGATGTAGAGATACCGTGAACAGACGGGTGGGACTGCAGGGTGTGGATGATATTTGTAATAATTTTCACAGGAAGATTGGAGAACAGGTCAAGGAACTTTTACAGAATTGTAAAGTAGCAAATCGGGTGTTGGGACACCAGGAACTGAAAAATGAATTTGAAACGATGTGGAAAGGTACACTGTCTCAACTGGAGTATCAGCCCTGCAGAGAAAGAAACATTGAACTGGAGATTGAAAATCTTCTCAGAGAGGCAATAAGAGCTCAAGGGAGAGTGATTAATGAAAGGCTAAAAGGTAAAAATCTCTGTGAACTGGGGACCCAATACCTTCAGATTGAAGAGAAACACATCAACGTGTCACATTGGAGATGGGGTACAAGTAAACTCATTCCATTCAGATTGAAATCAGACCTCGATCAAGCAGCAATGATTACAAAGCCCATCGAGGATGAATGCAGACATTGGATCACTGACATCACAAAAAAGGACATGGATTATGACAATAAATATTGCATTGAACTTTTGAACATGATAGAGGAAAAAGTTGACAATATTTCACATCAAAACTTTTCAATGTCTGAGGTTTTCAAGGCCGAGTTTAAACTTCACCTGTGTGGTTACGCTGTACCAAGATTCCAGGAGATGCACAGGAGGTTTATCCACAACCACGACCCACGGAGAAGACTGGAAAACATGAAAAATCAATACTTTGATCGCTTCATGGATATTTACACAGAGCAGGATGAGAACCAGAGACAAGCAAAACGATTTACACAATATTGTTTCTTGCCAGCTCTCCGAGACGCCACCCTCAAGACTCTCAGCGTGAACATCGTGGATGATATGAAAAAACACAACCCTGAGCGACAGTACAGTCTCCGCAACAACTTCACTGTGGCCCTCCTGGTCCACCTGAAACAAACACATCGATTTGATAAATATCTACGGTACATCAGAGACTTTGTGAATTTCGCCAAAGACTGGCTCCATCAGCAAGTTATTAAACACTGCAAGACAGAACGCGATGGGGAGAGCACATTTACCTGTCTGGCTAAAGAAATCCTCACAGAGATCACTGGGCAAGCTAAGGACATTGTTCAGGATGCAGTGAAGCAGAACTTTGCTGGAAATGCTGAGAGCTTCCTAAACATGTTTGCTGAAAAGTTAAACACAAGAATCTCGATGCCCAAAGATGAGATGAAACTCGTTCTGCTTCAGAGTGGCAGTGATGGCAAGAAATGTTCAGAAGCCATTCTGCCATGTATTGAAGAGGTGGAGCAGGATCTCCTCCGTGAGGTAAAAGGCTGGGATGTCAAAGCAAAGATTGAAGAATTATCCATTAAACCCAGGGAGGAGTTGTTCAAAGGGTTATTCAATTGTACAATGAAATGTCCTTTCTGTGGGGTTTTCTGTGACTCAGAGACCCCGGTTCACTCACAACACTCCTGTAAACAGCACAGACCTGAAGGGCTCAACAACTGTCGATGGGCAGACAGTGAACATCTTGTAATGGATATCTGCACAGCTTCAGTCGCTGGTGATACAAAATTCCGAAATAAATACACAAATGGGAAATTCCTTCCCTACAAGGATTATCAAACAGTCAATGATTACTACAAATCCTGGAC